>NC_133356.1:11917309-12037309 GCF_030506205.2 Paramisgurnus dabryanus
ATCAAGCTTCTGTCATGCTAACACATTGACCCCAGGGGATCTTATGAAAAACTTTCCATTATTTTACTCAAAGTCAACGAAAATCAAGCAGGACCAAAACATTTTACAGCTGATCGCTGTCAAAAAAGTTCAGTGACGACGTCCCAAGGATGACAGCATCATGGGTTAACAAATATAGATTGTTCTTTTTACACCAATATTGCTTTATCCAAGCATCAAAGAGTTGTTTTACCACCATTCAATGTTTTATTAATCAGGAAATAGTCTTAATTTTTCCACATGTATAACCACCAGCAGCAGTTTTGTCTTAATTCTGAGTCTGACCGTATTAGTGCTGTTTTGAGCGCAGACTAATCCAAACTCCCAGAGGCGCTTGCTACTGAATGCATCTAAACCCACTTCAATTAAATAGTATTACTTTGCATAAATTTTACATATGATGTGTCTACGGCGTTTAAATCTCCATTTAGGAAAGTGAAGTAGAAAAAGAAGCAAAACCTTGTCAACAGAATTCTCCAGCAGGCAGCAAAGAAGCTGAGGCTGTCTTTGTACTGTAAAACAGGCCTGGGAGGTGATATCAGCAAGCTCAAGCCCGACATTAGCATCTCGCTGCTAAACCTTCTACATTTCCTGCTCCGCTAGGGGCAGATCAAAGAACAATTCAGTCACAAACTCTTATCGACGCACAAAAGCTCCGTCGCGCCACTAAAGGAGGAATTCGGCCATAAAAGGGGATTGCCACTTTTCAAAGGAATCATGTTTTTCTATGAAAGAAAAACAGCAAAATACAAGCATGTGGTGGCTGCAGATATCAGAAAGAGAGAAAGAGAGAAAGAGAGAGAGTCATACACTGCTTTCTACTACAACAAGCATGAAGAAAAAACTGGTGTTTCCATGAACACAATACATATTAATGTAAATCTACTGTAGAGCGGAGGTGCAAACAATGTAATTATGCTCAAACATTTCAAGATGTTTACAGATTGATAATATTTACATAAGGGGCAAGACCTAGCGGCTGCCTGTCAATGTCATTCAGGGTAAGAACATGTGGCAGTGGATTACATTATAGTTTTGTAATGTTTTATCACACACTGGAAGAGAAGCGCAGCACCTAGGGTATCGTGCACACACTCATAGAAAACAATTAGGGCAATCGATTTAAATATTTAATCTAGATTAATCGCATGATGGTATTGAGTTGTCGTGATTAATCGCAACTTAATCGCACATTTTTATCTGTTCTAAATTTACCTTAATTTAACACTTTTCAAGTTTTTAATACTCTAATCAACATAGGCATGTTTATTATTAGTGACAGAGTCATCGAAATAATTTTGAAAAAAATCCAGTTAAAAATGTTTAAGTTTCAAAAACAAAATCACCACATCTATACCTTAAAATCAGTGGTAAAACAAATAGATGGCACACACAAAGTCAAAAACAATATTAATATTCCACTTTTGAGGTTTGATTGAGATTGAGAAATAGGTCCAGTACACACTGCATATTAATTCGGTTGTCACTATGGTTGGGAATCATTTCAAATGTATCGATTCCGATTCCAAATTCGATTCAGCTTATCCTCACGATTCTCACGAAAAAATATTTACTTTTTTGCCATTACAGCTGAACACAATAAAGGAGGCTACATAAAAACGAGGAGGCTACATGTCCGGAAAATGCCATTTGGGACAGGGCCCAAGTTTTCAAGTGAGCGGTCCTGCGCACTGTGCGCAGATGGCTATAGGTCAGGTGACTCAGGTCTTGGCAGATGACATAAAATTATGTGACCATGCGGTCCAGAATCGATAAGTGGAATTGATTTTTTTTTTTTTTAAAGGATCCGATTCCTTTCCTATGGATCCGATTCGAGAATCGGAATCGAAAATCGATTCCCAACCCTAGTTGTCACTTCACCTTTTAATGCTTAATCCTGTTCTGTACTCACACAGTTCAGTAATTTACAGGACTGACAACTGCATTTTACAACTGAATTAACTCCCGCAAAATGCAGGTAGTGACAACCGTATTTACAGAAACTCTGCCTAGTGTGTACATAACCGAACTGAACAACTAGTAGTTAATAAAGTATTTAAATCATGGACATGACAAGTCTCTCTTCTGAAAAAATTCAAAAGTCTTCTGTATGCGCGGTGCAGAAAATGACATAGGCACGAGCGTTTGCTGACTAATGTTGCCAGATCTTGCATGAACAAAAAACAGCGAACAAGAAAAATCCATTAATAAACCAATTAAATCCAAATGCTTTACCTCAAAGATCAAAATATTGGGACCGGCATTTTCATACTTTTATAACTCCAAAAACTTGATTGCTTCATGAGCCAAAAATGGTTAAGCGTCAAAACGTTATACAAGTACAAAATAGACGAGGACCTTGCCATACTGCAAGACAACAAACATAATGCTGTTAAGCACGCAAGACGGCAGAACGTTGCTATGGTTATCTCTTTGTCAATCATCACATTTTCGGGAGTGAGTCTTGTTCCATACAGACATGAAACGAACATTCAGGGGATTCACTCCCGCATTTAAATGCAGTTGTGTACGAATTTTGAATACATGGTATGAACCAATAGGGTTTGATTTTTGTCCTGTTTGGGACTCCCTTAACTTTGACGGCAGTGCAGAAGCTCAAGGGTTGTGCGATTCCACACACAACATTGGTTTGTTTAACCCATAGTTGGGTAAATACTGGGAAGAACCAAGTGTTGGTTCTGGATTGAAATAATGGGTTGAAACAACCCAGCATAGATTTATTTACAATCCAGTTGTTGGTTGCATCCAATATTTACTTAACCATGGGATAAACAAACCCAATAAACATGATAAAACATGACACACTGATAAAAGATGTAGGCTATACCATGAATGCACTTAAAGTTGTTTTGTATAAAAGAGATACACTCATAAATGTTGGGATGCTTTAAACCATACTGTAGTTGGGTCAAATATGGACAAACCCAAATGCTGGGTTGTTTTAACCCAAAGTTGGAAAACAACAAACCAGAATATGGTTATGTATTTTTAGTGTAAAAATGCAAAAAATATAAAAAAAGACAATACAAAGAATAGGAGATCCACCATTAAAGTCCACAGTTCATCAATAACTAAAGTCACTTTGTCCACACAGGCTATTGAACAATGTTAGCAAGATTTAGTCACATGTAAGGCTAAAGACAAATCAATTTTTCTGGCAGTTTTGATGCCACTAAATGTTTAATGACTACACTGGCATGGATAATTTCACTGCTTAAGAGCGGTCGATGGTTTTGTATGTGAATGTGGGCACGGGAAGCCTCATGCAGGAATAAAATGGAACAATATGTGCCTGCCATAATTAGACAGAAGCACCTTGCATAATTGTCTAATTTCATGCAAGCACATCTGGCTGTTGTAATTGCATTTGTTCATGTAGTCAATTTATGTCATTATGGCCTTCTTATGTGAATTGACTTTAAAGCCAGTTTTTTGGACATACACAGTGTGTCAGGTGGATGGGTAACACTGTTACTATATTATTTTATTACACTTTTACTCTGCCCCAGAGAAAACAAACAAAGCACAGAGACAGACAGTGTCATCAGTAAGATACTCATGTAATATCCACAAGAGGCAGCCAGCTTGTGTTATGGCTTTTCTGACACCGACGGATTTTATATCACTGTTTAGTTTTTAATCGACTGTCACTCTGCTGACACAGTCAAGAGTGACTTTAGTAATTTTGTTTTTCTTTTAGCATTACCCAATATTCATGGCAACAAATCGATAAGTGGCAATGCAGCTGGACAGGGTTTCCAACCATTAGCTGGCTTTTCAGCTGGCTATAAGTTAAAGTAAATACTCTGCAGTCCTAAGCTTACAAAGACACTTAAAACATGGGAAAACACACAGTTTAAAAAACTGCCTAAGGTACAATAATAGCCAAATGTTTAGACACACCTACACGTATTATTGTCACTTTAAAAAGCACTGAAAAGTAAATAACACTATGACATAACACATGCTATTTATGCAGTAAACATAAAATTTAACAAACCAAGTCACATTTATTTATAAATAATGCTTTTTACAATGTTTCATTGCTATAAAGCAGCTTTACACAAATTTTGTTTCAAGGGCACCCATTTTAATTGCTTAAAACAAAATTATTTTGATATAATACAATGTGTCCGCATGGTTTATGGTTCAAAAAATACATTATTTTCCACATGCCGTACATTGTTGTAGCTCCAGATATCCCTGTCTTTCTGAAAAGCATGGATTTTGTACGAAACTTGTCATTTGAAAAGCGTTGTGTCCCTGATTGGCCAGCTAAAATTGGCCTAAACAAATCCTTTGGCATCAGCAGGAAATGTGACACTCCTTACCATGTTTGAAAGATTCGGTCATAATGCAATGCTAACAGGAGTTAACTTACAGGCTGAGCCCGAAGAGGGGGGAATTATGATAATGCCGGTTTTAATTACATCACCAGTCCCAGGAAGTAAATTGTTGCCTACAATCTGTGTGTTTGTTGCAGTCCAAGAAAAGAGATTCAAGTTGATTTAAATTGTATTGTTCTCATACAGATTATAATCAATAAAAATGTATTTACTTTTTATTGACTATCAAACATAGTCAATCAATATAAAAAAATCAAGTGTCATATAAGACTTTTTAAACTTGAACTGATTTTCTTTAAAACTTAAGTAAACATTGTGAGCATTTTCTCAATCATCTTTATGGTTAACATCAACGCTACTTGAGTAAAGAACCTACTAGGGATGCTTAACGATTAATCGTTAGCAATTAGTCACGATTAATCGTTAGCGATTAATCACGATTAATCTATAGCAGAATAAGAGTTTTTGTTTACATCATATATATGTGTGAACGCTTAGGTTACTCACGTAACCCCGGTTCCCTGAAATAACGGGAACGAAGCATTGCGTCAGTTAGCTGACGCTATGGGGGAAACTCCTGTTTACTCCGTGACTGAAGCCTATTGGTTAACGTCTGTACAAAGTACAGACCAATGACGTTTGAACCCGCGCACGGGAGGAACGCGTCCCTATATAAGCGCGGTTCAATCGTCAGGAGCTCATTATTATTCGACTGAAGCGTGCAGCCTTACTCAATTTTTTAAGGTAAGTGGTTGCAATCAATTTACTTAAGCTACACTTAAACAAAAGTTTTTTGTTTTGTTTTTCTTTTCTTTTTTTTTAAATGTAGCTTAAATAAATTAATGGCGACTACTTACCTTAAAAAATTGAGTAAAATATGGCATGTATGAACTACGTTTTCCAAGCAGCTCTCAATGATTTCCTATCTGAATTTGTGCGGGTGTGTTATACGGCTACCAAATTGCGGCGTGAATGTGTACAGATATGATTGATGAACGTAACGGTGGGCACCCAACGCACCGTACGTACACAGATGAACAACAATGTATGTGTCACAAAGCATAACACAGCTGTGTATACAGGTGAGCTTTCCCAAGCGCATCTTATTGTATACCAAAACGTTATAGCGTGTACATGTGAGCTTCTCTAAGCGCACGGTGGACGCATATAATTAAAAACTATATCGTGCATACAGGTGAGCTAATGGGCGCACCTTTAATGCAACAAACCTCAGTAGTGCGCGAAGCAGGGATGTCGAAGCTGTAAACTGACAACGTGGACGGCGGGGACCAGCCGGCCGTATCACAATTGTCAAATGAGAAACCTCTAAGACCATGCCCATGCTCTAAGACAAGTGAGCATAATTGTCACGGGAGGTGATAACGTCAACGATCCATAAATAGCCTGTATTGACAGGTGCTCTAGTGAGTGATCTGTGACGCAGATGAACAGCTGATCGTCTGATGTACGTCAGACGTATGTGTCATACAGGACCTTGGACAGTTCCAGAGCGCTGTGCCTCGGGCACCGTCCGCATCTGAGAAATGACAGGCTTATGAATAAAGTGAATGGCCAGCCGTAAAAGCATGGTTCGCTGTTACCGCCGCCGTCCGCATCTGAGAGATGACAGGCTTGTGAATTAAATGAATGGTCGGTCGTAAAAGCGTGGTTCGCTGTTATCACGGCCACATAGATATAGGTAGGGGAGAGAGCCGCCGTGCCTCTGTAGTGAGGAGAAAAGTGTTCCACCGGCGATTCGCGGGGGGTTTTGACTTTCAAATGTCACTAGACAGAATGGATCAGACTTTGCATAAGGACGCCTCGTGAAAGGGGTCCTAGCAGCTTGTGTCAATGTGTCATAAGGCACGTAATGTAGGTCGTGTCCCACGGATGCCATCTCCGCACGCCCATCGTAATGGGTTAATATTGGTAGTTAAGCATGAGATGCGTATCACTCTGATTGAACATAGCTTATAAAGCGATGCAATGAGTTTATAAAGGAGATGACTCGTCAGCTTGTTCAGGGGGCGAGATCTCAGTCTGGTTCGGTAAATAATGAAACCACCGTAGATTGCCCGACCGCATTATCACAATAACACGGTCGAGAGTGCTGCAGTGCTAAATCATCCTCTTAATGTACCGTATTCACAGTACAAGGTGATTTATATGAGACAAACGGCGTTCCACGCGCCGAAGGCTGATTGCCGTCGTAAAGCGTGTTCAACCCACAGCAAATGCTGGGCTAGCTCGTAATGACAGCACTTCATGCAGCCGTGTGTAACTTAAGCAAGCTTCCCGGCCGTCAGCTCGGGGCGGGACCTTTGCTTAGTCAAACTGAAGTGCACTTATGAACAGAATGCCACGATATTCAGCTTTCTGAGGCTCGTTAGAGGGGTACGTGTGCCCGTCTTAAACGAGATGCCGCGCGCGTCTGACTGTGCGCGCGCTTTAAGCTTTGAAACTTATTGTGGCGGGTAGCAAGCTCACTTGAGGTTGATATTACCCTTAATATCTCAGAGTATTGGAGCGGAGGTGTGAGCGTCTTCGGATCCGCTAATATAAATCAGCTATATGGCCGAAAAACGTCATAAACCGCTTGGCTGTAAGCCTTTGAGTGGCCGTCCGGAGAGGGCGCGATTCAAACGCTTGGAGCCATGCAAAAGTCTGAGGCTGTCCTTCCTCTAGGAAGAGAGAATAACAGCCGTAAGACCGTGCTCGTTTGCGCCATCAGCATCGTAGCGGAGAAACTGAGGTGGGCTGCGAGCGAATTTGGCAGAAAGGTGTTAGAGACACCGTACAGTCGTGGGGTGTCAATACACAGTATATGGCCAAACCGGGGTTTTTTCGGCTAGCGTCGATAGAATTATGGACAGAGGGCCGTGTGTGCGTATTACTGATTGCTTGTCAGTAAGGCGATAAAGTGTTTAGAGACACCGTACAACCGTGGGTGTCAAAACACAGTATAGTAAGCACGGAAATTACTCTTTTTAGAGGAATTAAATACCGTTCGCCACTATAGTGAGGTCGCATAGCCGACAGTATTACACAGTATGTTTGGATAAACAGCACACAGAAAACATTTCAGGGCAGTCCAGCCGAGGCGCGACATAACCCCTTTTCTCCCAGACAGTTTCGTTCTCTGTTGATGCAGCTGTGCTGCGGAGACCAGAGCTCAGCCGTTCAGGTGCATAAGCCTCAGTAGTGACGGTGACCAAACGGCTCACGGAGCAGGGTAGTATGTCTAGGTGGTTTAAATGTCAGACTGAACCCATCGCAGAGAGGAAGTCTGCCGTGAGGCCCGCGGTTTTGCCGTTTATTAAAAGGGCAGAAAAACCGGGTATATATATAAGAATGTACCAATATTCAGCGCACTGATATAGGACGGCACTGAATAAAGGGAGGTATTCGGGCCTCAGTATATTATAAACAAATTCGTTCTGCCTCTGATTCCGTCTAAACCAGAGAGAAATTACCAGGCAGACGAAGAATGAGCTATCTGAAGTGAGATCGGCTCAGGCCAGTAAAGCTCTATAATAAGTGTTTTAGCGCTCCAATAGAGGCGTGTCCGCCTTATCGAGCAGACGAATGAGATCGTGCCGCTCCAGGAGGGGAGGGGCATGAAGCTCTCTTATAATGAGTGTTCTTGGTGCTCCAATAGCGGCGAATCGGCCCTATCAAGCAGACGAATGAGATCGCGCCGCTCCAGGAGGGGAGGGGCATGAAGCTCTGTAATCGTTGAACACTGGACAGCTGCATTTAGAGGCAGCGAGCCGTAATACCGCGTGCTAGCTAAGCCGTTAAGAGACCTCACCACTGTGGGGAAAGGAGCGAGGGACTCCGCGAGCGTGGAGCACGAGTGGCTGTGCTATGACAGAGACAGGGGCAGACCGCCCGTGTTTGCTTGTCGTATGCATCTATCCAGGTCTACGGTTCCCCGCTTGTTCATCTCAACAAGAGAGGAACGGCAGAGGGGAGCAGCAACACAGACAGAACAGCCATGCGTCGTGACGGTATCACCCGATGCACTCGGGGGATTAATATATGTGCAAGAGATCTCGCCACTGAATGTGAGAGGAGCGAAGGGACTCTGTAAGCATGAACGGTTGCGGTGTGACAGAACACAGGGGGGGTTAGTCCGTGTGTGCTTGTCTATGCATCCATCTAGTCTCATGGCTCGCCGTGTGTTCATCCCGGCGAGAGAGGAACAGCAGGGGGAGCACGAAACATGGATAAGACAACCAAAGCATAAGCGCGGTCCCGGCGTGGGAGGTGCCAGACCGGTAACGCGCTCGGAGGAAATTCATAGCAGAGAGGCTCACCGAGCCGCTGTGCTGGACGCTATTACAACAGCGCCTGCTCTTTTAGCTTATAGCTTTATATTAAAAATATTGATCTTACCGGGCGGCCGCAGGGGAGACCTCGTCAGGCGTGTGTCCGCTGCACAGGGCTCGTACCACGGCAAGCGAAGGCTATCTTCGGTTCTCGGCCGGAAAGCGGCAGGGGAAGACGCTAGACCTGGACTCTGCTATCTTCGGTTCTCAGCCGGAAAACGGCAGGGGAAGACGCTAGGCCTGGACTCCGCTGCAGGGCTTTTGTCAACGGCGAGGTAAGGCTTCTTCTTTTTCTTCGGAGCAGCGAGAGGTTCGCGCTGAAGGAGAAAATAATGAGCTCCTGACGATTGAACCGCGCTTATATAGGGACGCGTTCCTCCCGCGCGCGGGTTCAAACGTCATTGGTCTGTACTTTGTACAGACGTTAACCAATAGGCTTCAGTCATGGAGTAAACAGGAGTTTCCCCCATAGCGTCAGCTAACTGACGCAATGCGAAGTGAACCGTATTGAAAGGGAACTGTGTATAATAACTTTGTATAAATAAATGTACACACATGCATGTATATGTTTTAGAAATGTTTACATATATACATTTGTATATTTATGTATAAATACTTAATATATAATTTTTTTTATACATGAATGTGTTCATATTTATATATATATATATATACATATTTATTATACACAGTTTACACACATATGTGATGTAAACAAAAACTTTTATTCTGCTAACGATTAATCGCGATTAATTGTTTAGCATCCCTAGAACCTACTTAAAAAATCTAAGTGTAAGCCTTTACATAGTAAGATTTTAAGATTGCGTTCCTTAATTGGTAGAGCATTTTCGTTAATTCAACACGCATACACAATAAAAGTATAGCTTAAATGCAAATATAAGTCTCTTTGGATAAAAGTGTCTGCCAAAAGCATAAAATGTAAATGTGAGCTCATGAGACATATATTTTCGGTATGCACTGTGACAAATTATTAAAGGGAAAATTGAAAGGTTTCATTGACATGTTTTGTCTCTTGGCTGTGTCACAATCTGGGTGAGAAGAGTGAGCCACAGCAGATGTTTCATCACCAATTAATGCAAACAATCAACATAACGCTCAGCACACTCATTAATTACACGCTGAAAATGAGTCACATGATGGCAAAGAAATGGAGGCCATGTTTAGATGCAATTTTATGAGAAAATGTTAGTCTGAGATCAGTCTTAAGCTGCCATGAACATACCGTATCAAAAGTTATTTTGCTTAAAGGGGTCATAGCGTGAAAATTAGACTTTTTCATGTTTAAATGCTATAATTGGTTCCCCTGTGCTTCTATCAACCTAGAAAATGTGATAAAGATCATCCCAGTAACTTATTTTGAGTAAGACATTTTCTGCAAGCAGGTGAAAAAATTAGGTCGTTCAGATCTCGCCTGTTTTGTGAGGTAGGTCGCAAGGCGAATTACAATAATACCGCCCCCTTTATCTGCACTATCCAACCACAGCACTGCCATTTAGTAAAGAGAGAAAGAGGGAGAAAAGAAGGACTTGACAGCACAATTGAGTTTCAATTACAACAAACCACCATCATTGTGATCAGTGTTTGCATTTCATCGGCTCACTTGCATTTTAAAGGACACACCCAAAAACGGCACACTTTTGCTCAGGCCTACAAATTTGCGATTTTAACATGCTATAATAAATTATCTGCGGAGTATCTGTGAGCTAAAAATTCACTTACACACTCTGGGGACACCAAAGATTTATTTTACATCTAAAAAATAGATTATGTTGTTTACATATGAACCAACAAATACAGGATAGCGCTTTATAAAACAAAACAATACACACAAATGTGCACATTTTTTGCCTAAAGTAGTAAATACATAAATTACGGAAAAACTGTAGATCTTTTGGTTACACTTTATTTTAAAGGAGGCACTGTTACAGTAATATTACATTTAAGTACAGAGTACTTTAACAACATAAACATACAACAGGGTAAGGATTAGAATTAGGGTTGGGTTTAGGGTAAGTTGCATGTAATCATTCATAATGTACTGCTTTTTATAATAACAATTACATACAACGTGTAAAAAAGCCACTATTAAACAAAGTGTTGGTGATCATTTCAGGTCAATTATTTTATCACACTTTTAACGTGAAAAAAATGATTCATTCAATTTACTAAATTTTTTAAGGTAAGTGGTTGCAATCAATTTACTTAAGCTACATTTAAACAAAAGTTTTTTGTTTTGTTTTTCTATTTTTTTTTTGTTTGTTTAAAAGTAGCTTAAATAAATTAATGGCGATTACTTACCTTAAAATTGAGTAAAAAGCACTTTAAATATTTTTTTTCAGTGTAGCTTTTAAGATATTAACATATTCTACATGTAATTTTATATTTTAATCATTATTTCCTAATAATATGGCCTTATATACTAGCAAAGGCAATTTTGATAATGCTATCATAACTTGAAATGCACCGACATCAGATTTCTGTTTTGTTTATTGCTGGCAAATATGGCATGTATGAACTACGATTTCCAAGCAGCTCTCAATGATTTCCTATCTGAATTTGTGCGGGTGTGTTATACGGCTACCAAATTGCTAGTATTGGGTAGTTAAGGTATTTATTTCATGTTGTTTCCATTAATATGAGGAAAATGTTGACAACTTGCAAAGGTAATGCGTGTGAAGTTTACTTGGACGGTGAACCTGCAGCCACAGTTTTCAGACCGAATGCTTAAATCGTTCACTTCTCTTTTCTGCGGGAAACGATCAATGTCGACCTCTTGTAGGATCAAATAATCAGCTGTCGGCTATGTTTCCCACGTTTCCTAATGACAATGTTAGCAAATTAGCCGACTTCTCCCCATGCAGAGCAGCTGTGCAGTTTCGGGAACGACTGTGGATCTTTCGGTAAGCGAAAGCCACAATAAAGCACTTTGTTTTGTCTTCATTACAGGCTGAGAAAGGGCAGATTTATGATTTGTGGCTGTGTATTAATCGTGTTATTTGGCATCTGTCTGAACCTGTCTGAGATATCAACAAGTGTATTGTGAGTATGAATTATGAATGAGTTGAGAATAGTCATCTGGTCCTGATGTAGTTCACTGTATGCTTCTTTTTAGATAAGACTATAAGCCAAGGAGCATGTTCATTTCTCACTATTACAGGTAAAAGCGTGGTAGAGATCCCCCTGCTGCATTTAAATGATGGCCATATATCTCTGTCCATTTAATTATTAACATGACTCAAATTAAATATGATTACAAACTATGATCAATGATGGAGTTTTAATTACCACTAATAAGTGACCATCTGCCTGGCCGCCAAGGGGCAGGACCGGGTGGGAGCATGGGCCAATGAAAATGGAAAGTGGTAATAGTGACAGTCTGGCTCGCTGATGTCATCAACATGAGTGAATGAAGTGTTTGGCTGGGGTCTAACATGTTGACCTACCCGTTCCCCAGATATGCATATATTTGCACATGTTCTTTTCACGCACATGCACACAGTGGACAGCTCATTATCCGTCTAGTCTCCGGCAGGCAAATTCATTAGAATAGCACGCCCTTTTCCAAGCATCTCTCAATGATTTCCTATCTGAATTTGTGCAGGTGTGTTTTACGGCTACCAAATTGCTAGTATTGGGTAGTTAAGGTATTGATTTCATGTTGTTTCCTTTAATATGAGGAAAATGTTGACAACTTGCAAGGGTAATGCGTGTGAATTTGAAAAGATTTGAAAAAGCATGTAGATGCAAAGTAAACCTGATACAGTTGACTGGAAGCTTCTCATGGGTGTATCATTCATATCTCTCTCTATTATGTTTGATCTTTCTCTCACTCTTTCAGAGTTGAGACACATGCAATGTACGCCAGTATGCTACACAACCACCACCTGCACCAGGGACGTCTCCAAGTAAAGATAAGTGTCCTGCATGGCTGTAAATGGAATCTTGGTAACTTTCCCCAATGATATGCAAGTTGGCATCCTGTTGACATTACTTTACTTTACTTTACTTTATTTTATTGTCCACGTAGTGGAAATTTGTCTCTGGCTTCACATGCATCAATACAACAACACATAACATAACAAAATACAATAAAAAATAAAAATAAAAAATAAAAATAAAATAGAAAAAACAAACACACATCAATCAGTACCATTTAAAATCTTGACAGCATTTGGCACAACGGATAATTGGTAAACCTTCCTAATTGGCAAGTTGAAATGTACTTCCAGTATTCAACATCTAACATTCAGATGCTTAATTTGCCAACAAATTAAAGCTAACGGAAGCCTATGTCAATTCAAGCAACATAATCTTACAAAAAAGCAGTGTCACTATAGGTTTAAATGTGCTCTCAAATAGGGTACTTTAGTTTAAAGGGGACATTTCACAAGACTTTAAGATGTCAAATAAATCTTTGGTGTCCCCAAAGTGTGTTAAGTTCAAGCTCAAAATATGATTTATTATAGCAAAAATGTGCCGGTTTTAGGTGGGTCCTTTAAAATGCAAATGAGCTGATCTCTTCACTAAATGGCAGTGTTGTAGTTAAATAGTGCAGATTATGGGGCGGTATTTTATCCCCTTCTGACATCACAAGGGGAGCCAAATTTCACTGACCTATTTTTACACATGCTTGCAGAGAATGGTTTACCAAAACTAAGTTACTGGGTTGATCTTTTTACATTTTCTAGGTTGATAGAAGCACTGGGGACCCAATTATAGCACTTAAACATGGAAAAAGTCGGATTTTCGTGATATCACTTTAAAGCATTCATACTTCAGAAATCCTGTTTAAATAGAAACACTCGCAGAAATACTGAATTTCTATGAGAAATGATATTAGTGTTGCTGGGTAAAATGTTATTGATCAAATCTAGGAATGTGAACAAAACAAATAACCCTAAAGTCTTTTAGTAAACAATAATAACCCTGTTAGCAATCACTTAAGGCAAAGCGCTGCTCACATCATGTTGGAAAAACTGATAACATCTGCTCTACCCAACATAAATAGAAAGTGAGAGGCAGGATTATTATTCTATAAACATAATTTGTTTGCACCTGTACTACCGGATTGCAAAGAATCAGTCTTAAACTACTGAAAATGCCATCTGTTCATGCTATGATAATGACAGTTTTTCAAAACAACCATAAAAACATAGATTTCATTTACATTTGCATTTAGTCATTTAGCAGACGCTTGTGTCCAAAGCGACTTACAAATGAGGTAAACAATAGAAGCAATTAGCACAACACAAGAACAGCAATACAAAAGTGCACCAGAACTAGTCTCATCAAGTCTAACACAGTATACATAGCCAAGAGTTCGGTAGTAATTTTTTTCACAGATGATGTACAGGTAAAGATGAAAAATAGAAAAAAATATGAAGCTCTTTATTAGTAAGTGAGGTGTTGGAGGAAAAGATGGGTTTTTAGCTGATTCTTAAAGAAAACTACACTTTAAAAATTACTCTGGAGGGTGTTAAATATAACCCATGAAAATTTGTTATAATTTACTAAAATAAAAAATAATGGGGACATTCTACCTTCACTATGCAATTTTTAACAGTAATAACAGCAACACTAAAAAATTAAGTAACATATACCCCAAAATATTAGCTTTGGCACCGCAAAGTGTTCATGCATCAACATCCAGATGGAACTGTTAAATTTTTCTTGCATTTATTTGTTAATATATTGAGTTTTGTGTTAGAGATTCATTTATGAAGCATTATTATTATTATAATTTACAGATTTATAATTAATGTTTGCTTTTCCATGGGCATATTTAATTTAATGTCCGTTTTAAAAAGTATTTCGGAGTTTATAGTTGACTATAGAGTTGAATAACTTAAAATTGAATGTAAGTATGTTCTTGTTAGTGTTCAATGTTTTATGCACTTGTACTATGAGTTATACTGTATGTAATATGAAGTTGTATTTTTTGCACTTAAGTTTTAAATTAAGTTGAAATGTTTGTATTGATATAGCATGCCAGTCTACTGAGGTAAATGAGATCTCATTTTATTGTCTCCTTTCATTTTCTAATAATAATGTGAATATTTAGGAATCTTGCTTTAATTTTTTTATTTTTTGACATCTCATGAAGATTTTGGTTTATTTATTTTTTATAAAATATGTTCAAGCAGCTTTATGTTACACACACAAAAAAAATGATTCATTCAATTTACTTAATTTTTTTAAGGTAAGTGGTCGCAATCATTTTATTTAAGCTACATTTAAACAAAAGTTTTTTTTGTTTTGTTTTACTTTTTTGTATAAATGTAGCTTAAATAAATTGATTGCGACCACTTACCTTAAAAAAACTTAGTAAATTTAATGAATCATTTTTTTTTGTGCACAACGATATGTCGTATTTCACTTGAAATGTATTGTAAGGGGTAAACATTAATTAGTTTTAAATGTTTACACAATGTTATTTGGTCAATAAATAAAGCAATTTATGCAATACTACGTCTGACTATTTTTTTTATTTAACCCTCACTGAATAAGTAATATGTAATTTTTTATAATGGCTAATCATTATTAATAATAATTTAGTAGATCTGTTGCTTACTACCAACAGAGTTAATGTTACTCAATTTTTATAAATAATAATTTATGAGAAATAACTTATTTAAAAATCTTACCTATTTTGTTTTTTGTTTTTTTTTGTACTCTTTACTCAAATATATAGGATAGCACCTACAGTTACAACAATTTTATTGAGTAAATTCTATAGGTGTTTTTTTTTCAAATGTACAGAGGCAGCAAATGGTGTCGGGACAACCTGTATGAACAATTGTATAAAGTATAATGTAGCATGTTGTTTTGAAATGTTTACAAAATTACCCAAAGGAAAAAAACACTTGTTTAAATAAGACAGTTTATACGTATATACATCAAAATTGCAAATAAATTGTTAAAAATCAATTATGGAATTGAGCCTTAATAATCAAATGTAATCTGTGTATAAAATATTTCCTTGTGTCGCTATAAGCACATTCTTGAGCGGTACGAACAGAATTGCCAATTTATTTCACCGTGCTATAAATCCACGTTCTCGAAAACATCTAACGTTTGTCTGCTCTTCCCAGAGGAATTTATATTTCATCTCACTGGGATTGAACATCAAGACTTGGGAGCTCCACAATAATGTCTATCCGATCTAAAGCCGTCTTTACACTGCAAACATGACAAAAGAGTGCTAATACAGCCATTTTAAATCAGACAGATAAAATCACGATTGCCAGACACAGTGTATCACATGCTTACATGCTGACTGTAGACACACACTCACACTCCAATAGAAAATGTAATTTATGTTTACAACAAAATAGCAATATACAGTTTTCCTCAGTCACTTTGGAGCAGTTCTCAGATCAGAATAAAAAAACATTTTGTTCAACCTCCACATCCACAAGTCAGTTGTGCACAATAAAAGCTAATTCTCATTGTTTTGAACAAATTGCAAATGCTTTGGTACAATCATGCAGATTATTATGCACAATTGTCTGCTGTACACTTTTATTGCTTAAGTAATTTCATCAAAATACATTATACTGGTCTTACACCTGAAAACCTAACTCATTGGGTTGTAATTGAACTAGTGCTGGGCACAGATTAATAATCTAATACAAAATAAAAACTACTACTACTAAAGTGGAGCAGTGTGAATGCAAAGAGAATTTCATAGACTAATAAACAGAATTTGTATTTAAGACAGCTAGACTCATTTTGTTAATATTTTCAAGGCGCTAATGTTGTATTGTTAATCAATATGTTGACAGGTAAAGCTGTTGGACAAGCATTTTGAGCTCTGCATACAATCAGACAATACAAACATCCGCCCGAGTTTGCACGAGGGAGGTCCGTTTCCATTCCTCTGAGCTATAACTCAACTCTGTCTATCCAATCAGTGCTAATCATCTCGAGTTAGCATCTCATGTGAACGCCACACGAAACACGCTGACAGTGAGCATAGGACACCTGCGCGGTGGGAGAGCCGCTACATCATCAAACGAATGCAGATTTATTCCACTGCCGAGCAGCCATCCATCTCCACGGCAACAATGCCACCAAGAAAGAGGGGCCGTGCGAAAAAGAATGAGGGAGAGAAAAATAACTACACCTGGAGATTTCATTACATAGACGAAACGCAAGGCCCAAACCGATATTTTTAGCATGGTACGCCTTAGAACGGCTAAACACAGTGGAATTTCTGAGCGATTGCATATCTAAATAATGCAAGACTGCTCACTGCACTGAGAGCTCCAGCCAAGTTGCAGGGAATGACTGAATATGACAGAAAACAGTAGTAAGAGTAACTCATTTTCTCTCTCTCTCTCTCTCTCTCTCTCTCTCTCTCTCTCTCTCTCTCTCTCTCTCTCTCTCTCTCTCCAAAAGCCTTTCCATGTTCATTTCAAAACACTCTACTGTAGTGGTTTCAAAGAGAGCTGTTGGCAGAGTGAACTTCCTTGAATAGGGGAAGAAATCATTTTTCTATGGTATAATGTACAGCTTTAATACCATATTTCCAGAGACATGGTTGGATGTTGGCCTGTGGGCATTTTGATTATTATTCATTGACTTCTTTGCCATCTATGAGTAAAAGTAACATATAATCCTAAAGGGTAATAATAGTTTATGTGAAGTGTTTTTGCAATCCCATTTAGGGTTATGCACCATACAAAACTAAATCGAGAATGCATCTCATTTTCAATTCAAGCCCTTTTTATTCCTAAAACAGAACATAATTGAAAAAGTACGATATTAGAATAAAAATAAATTCTAACATATAAACAAATGATGTCATGATGCATAATTCATGTCATCGTTTGCTATGATGTAAACTTGGGTTTGACTATGAAAAAGTCAGTATCTCCTCTTTTTGTCATTCAAATTCAATATTCCGTACTGTATGAGTTTCTTTATTCTGTTAAACACAAAAGAAGACAGTTGATGGTATCCATTGACTTTTATAGTATTTGTTTTTCCAATACAGAATTCAATGGGTACCATCAACTTTGTGTATACCAACATGTACTGTATAAAAATATACTATTTTGTATTAAACAGAAATACAGGTTTAAATCAACATAAGGGTGATAAATGATAAAAAAATTATTTTGGGGTAAACTACGCCTTTAAATTCACGGCTGTTTCTAAATTTTCTGGTGTCTTCAGTAATACTAGCAAACTGAAAGCAAAGGCATCCAGTTTTTAAACTATCACAACATTTAAATGTATGCATTAAGCAAATGCTTTAATCTAAAGCAACTCCCGACGATCGATCCCACAACTTCTTGTGCCAAGCTCTGCTTATTTGGATCATCTTAAAGTTGTCCCTGTATTTTAATAGTAATCCTTGGCCATTAGGAGTTCCTATAAGTCTGTATTTCAAGATCATATTACATACGACTTCAGATTAAGTAAGAAACAGATCAAGAAGAAAAATGAAATGGAAAGTTTTCCAACACACATCTTGCTGTAATTATGTCCCTGGTGTGTTTAGGGGTGGGGGGTGTAAAGTATACTGTAAAAGCATACAGTATATTACAGCTGCTGTGTGTCGTCATTTCATGCCACAAGCAGCACCAAACAGAATTGCTAAATATTTTAAGGAGGTTACCCAAATACTTAAATGTCCAGACTGTAACAAGTCACATAAACTCTGCAAATGAATGTGGGATAGAAAACTGCACTGAGAAATGACAGTATTACTGGCAGCTGTTTGCCACTAACTTCCTGTAGATTTAAATGTATGGTATTTACTGGCAACTGTTTGTTCAAATTAAATAACAGCATCATGCAAAGCATTCTGGGAACCAAAATCTGAAGAAAAAAAATTGAAAAGAGGTTGATAAGGATTTTTTTGTAAGCAGAATGCATTGCATGAGGCCGTTATTTTACTTTTATTCTGTAAAGACTTGTTAATTGTTAACTGTTGAACAAACTTTGTAGCAAACAGCTGCCAGTAATACTGTAATTTCTACAGAAATTTTTAACTGTGTGAAATAGGCTTTTAAAAAGTAAATAAAATACATTTCAATGCTCTAACTAAATATTTGTGTTGTCAGTAATACTGAAAGAACTAACCTTTCCTAACTAGGAAGTAACAAAAGTCGATAGCTGGATAGATAGAAAAATTTTTATTTGAAATGTACTCTTTAAATTATTCTTTAGTATTATTCAGTGAGAAAAAAATATATAAAATTAGATATCCAGAATAAAAAAAAAACATGAGATAAAATAAAAATAGGGGATAAATCCTGCTAAAATGCACCAGTAAGTGAATCCCTGAATATGGAAACTGCCATTACATGTAACTGATATCTGTGCTTGAACAGAGAGGCTTTGTCCGTCTATAAAGAACCGCCAAAACAGTTGTTAAGAACAAAACCACAGCAAGTTAAACTCAAAGAGATCCAACAAAAAGGAGAGAGACACTTCCATCATTATCAGTGGCATGCACAGAGGCACTCACAAGGACATTGGATGACTTTGAAACAGAGGATCAAACACCTTTATCAAACGTGACAGAATAAACAGAATGAAGACTGGTTGCACTCTGCTGTCATGTGTGCTTTCCCCATAAAAGCCATTCACTCACATGATGTTCTTCCTTAGACCGAAAAACACAGAGCAAGGACAAACAACGTCAAAGAAAGTTCAACAGAGTCTTTGAAATGATATTTTATGGATATATCATAGATAAAAACACAAGGACAAAAATACACAGAACAGCATATGTAGTTGCAAAAAAAGTCCATTTAAAATAATGAGATTTGAGGCGAAGGCTAATTTATGTCATTTTACAAATCGCTGCTGTTAAATTGCTATTAAATTTGCAATGGTACCAAGCATGCAGATGTGAAAATAGGCGACGTTGCATCTTTCCCAAGTAGCACGATCGCTCCTCTTGAGAAGATGAAAATATCTTTTGATTTTACATATAAGGACAGGCGAGTTAAAGGTCATTCCTGATTCATTCAACTTCCTGCAGTGCACTTCATATAAATCCGACAAAAAAAAAAGAAAACAGAAGACTACCCTACTGAAAAATCCAGCTAAGACCTGGTTTTGCTGGTGTAGCAAGCTGGTCTATCTGTGTTTTGGTCACTTTTTAAGCTGGTCTAGCCGGACCAGCTAACCCATCAGCTTTGCCAGGATGGGAGGACCAGCTAAAACAAGCTACTGCCACCTTAAACCAGCTAAAACCAGCTACCAGCTTATGCTTGAGAGAGTTTTATTTTATGGGAATAGGGTTAAAACAATACTTAAATTTCAGTGGCTGAAAAAAGTAGCGGTAAAGTATTTTAACAAATTTTAATAGCACACCAAACATGTTAATGCTATTAACCAAACATGCTATTAAACACACTGCTTGCTAAAAAGTAAAATAGTAAAATACATAGCATAAGCATTTCTCAGTTAAATAAGAATTGCTTCCAGTTTTTATTCACATGCAGGGACAAAATAAACAAAGAACATCATAATATGAAAGCAGCAAGTATGTTTTATCATTTCTTATTATTTTGTTGGTTTTATTTCTTTTTGTAATATTTTTTGATTCATTGTAATGATACAATAAACACTGGCAGGCCTATTAGGTTGCATGGCACAATGCACATATCTGATACTTTACATTTACAGATGGTTTAGTCGAAAGCGATATACAAATATGAGAGCATTTATCATTTTGTGTAAAGAGCCAACAATAAGCATCGTCTACACAGCTTCTAACACAAATCATAATATTATTACACTTTTATAAGTGTGAATAGAAAGTGAGAGAGAAACAGAAAGCAACGAAAACAGACATAGATGGCTCAAAACCAAGAGAGTTGAGATGGGAAGTTCTGTCTTCCCAGCATGCTGTGCTGCTGTACGTCAAAAGAAGAGGAATGGCATAATAAGTTTTAGCACTCCCATGAGCTCCCAGTGGTCTGTCTGTAATATTGCTAGCAGCTCGCACACAAGTTCTGCTGCACCAGAGGTGCCATAACGGAGCCCAGGACAGCCCTAACCGGGTCCCACTGCCATTCTGCCAGAACAGCATTGCTGTAAATTCACAAAGGTCCCAATGGATGCAGCAGCCATGCCAGAACCAAAGCCTGAATGAGGGAGTCATAATCAGGTTGGTCTGGAACACAGCCCTACTACAACTAGAACAACCATTAATCACAGCTCAATGGAGAAGTTTAGCACAAAGGCTGGGAAGAGAGAGAGAGAGATTGAACAATCACTTGAGCAGATCTGTTTTGAGGGTGTGATCTGAATAATGTTGCAACCTCACGTTTACCGTAGGGGAAGATGATTTGTGCTTTCAATACTGTCACAGGTCAAACCTAAAACAAACAGAGACAAACTCTGTAAAGCAAGAGGAAAAGGGACTATAGTTTTTTTTAGCAGTCGTACCAAAGAGAATTTTCCAGGAAGATTTCCTTTGATGGAAAGAAAAGACCTGCAGACTCAACGGCACACAAGTGACTCTGATTCGACACAAAGCAGCTCTCGGGGCACTCCACAGAACTGTCACACATAATCAATATTACAGCGCTGACCCAATACCATCTCAAAACAACAGGTTACATGCAGCTATCCCTCTTTTTTAGTGTCATCCTGGTGAGGAATCCCTATAAATGCTAATGGTCTGTGTGCATGGGATGAAACAATAAAATTTAATTAAATAGGTAAATAAAAATGATTCAGGTTGCCCTGCTACACCGTATACTGCGAAATTTACTGCGGAAACCAGCTGCTCAATCACACGAATACAAGCCTGCTCCAGCAGGCCCCCAATGTACTTTCATTAAAACTACATTAAACCCGCTTTGGTGTAAATCATACGCTACACGCACAAATAACAACAGCGCGGCTGTGCCAAACCAGAACAACTGAATTAAAAAATATCAGCGTGGCATTCATCACATTGTAAAAGAGATTTCTGCCAGATTCGATTGATGACAAAATACGAATTTTAAATCATGCATCCGTGTTGCATCAGACTTTCCATCAGAAATGACAAAAACGTAATTATAATGTATTAAGGTCCTTCTATTTAGCAGCCGCTAATGACAGTTTATAAGTGGGATGCCAAATTGACATTAACAACTAGCTTCTAGTAATGATAAAAGGATAATGCAGCGCCTCCCCCTAAATACATTTTTCACCGTCTGGTAGTCGGAGCGGCCACGGAGATCGATGCGCGTTTTAAAACGCACAAATCAAGTGACCCTCGACAAGCACTTAATGACAACAAATGAGCATCTCGCTTCGTTCTTCACCAATCCCTCTCTTTCTCTCTCTCTCCTATTCTCCTCATACTCTACTGTCATCAGCCCTAATATCACCATGTTATTAAAACAAATGAGCATTCTGCTCGGTATCGCCGTGATGTTGTTTGGTCATCTAACTGGGTTTGGCTCGAAGGAAACAAAGTGATGACTGGAATTCAATAGCAGTTTCTGTGCATTTATGCTTAAATTATGCTACATAAGTTGCTGCTGCCGTTAGTAAAGAAATTATATGAATGGATCTTTTATGTCTGTCAGCATGAAATAAACAACCTTCCGAACCAATGCACCACAATGTTTACCCAAAATTTGTCATGTTTAGCAAAAAAATACAGTATTTCTGCAAATCAAGATAGCTGATCCCTATAATACAGCAATGTCACACTTCACAATAACTCATACCTTTACAATAACTCATAGTTTATACCTTCTGAATGGGGACTGAACCATTAAAAGTCTGTGAGCAGGAAAGGTTAATAACATGCATTACTCTGACTGAGACTTTTTCACTGCAATTTCACATCAGTCTCCTCGCCACCTTCCTCGAACCTCCGGGTGAAGAACACGGCGAGAATGAGACGAAGAAAGCGCGCCAGTAAGAGATAGAGGATAAGAGGTACATTAGCACAGACAGACGCTGATACTGGGGCACGCTGAGAAGTGAAGGAGAATGTAAGCGAAGACTGGAGCCTCCGTTTGACATGCGGAGACATCTAAGCCGTGGAGGTAGAGAGAGAAGTAAAGAGGAGCTCATTAACATCGACATGCCAGTCTCTGACACAGCTCCACGACACCATAATTACTGCAATACTCAATAGTCCTTCAGCTCCACCCTCTCGCGCTTCAGACATGCACAGAGAGAGAGAAAGAGAAATATTGATAAAGAGTTGGAGAGAGATGGAGAAAAGAGATGACACATGTGATATCAATGAGTATAGGGCAATGCAAAACATATTACTATTCTCTATGTACGATATCAGAAACAATGCAAGGGCCAAGCATGGACCAAGTGGGATGCAAATGTGCACAAAAAGGGTTAATTTCATTTTGCACTGCAGCTCTGTGCAGTGTTGTTCCCTCTGCCCAAAAATCACCTGTACCCTCTATACTATTTCCGTAACAAAAAGCCCACACTATTAAAACAAGTGTTTATTGAGTTTTTTATGCATTACTTGTGGTTGCTAGGGTGTTTTAGGAGCTTGATAAGCTTCCTAACCCTAGCAAAAAAAGCTCAACACAGGTCTCTCTCACAGTCTGACCTATCACTTGCAAAATTAACATTCATCAACAAACAAAACAATTACACAATTTAACAAGTTAGTTAGAAAATATAGTATGCACATCATAATAACATCAACACAAAATTAAAAAATGATGCTTTATCTAAGGAGCATAGTGAGGTTATGACTTTTAAGGCCCGTTCACAGTAGAACAATAACTGTAAAGATTCATAACAATAACTAAAGAATTCACAACACATAAACATTTATTCTAAGCTTGGGCGTTGCAGTTTCTCAAATTACATGTGGACCCTTTATATTCAAATGGATTTGTTTGGCTGATCTTTTATTGTTTATCAGTTGCACTGAAAGTAATCTCAATTACACCACACAATTACACTAAAATTTACTGCTTTAAATGTTTAAAGCAACACTATGTAGTTTTTTTACCTTTAAATAATGTCTCTAAAATTATTTCAGTGATAGAACAACTTTTAACTGGACAAATTGTACTGTTGCTGCAACCTGAGCAGCCTCCTAGCTGCTACAAGCAAGTGAAAGTGGCGGTGGAGGGTAGAGCACACAGCCCAGCCCTGCCCCTCCCCCTGCCTGCAGAAGAGTGTCTAATAGACCAATTTAGAGTAGACGTCACAGTTACGTCACTGCAAGCTGCGCGCGCAATGCGGTTGCAGAAAAACAGTGGAAATGAATTAGACACGAGTGAAAAGAGCAAGATAACTCACTGGAAAATGTCCGGTTGTGCTGTTAAGTGTCAGAATAAGAATGCCAAAAAAGATGGCTTTCGTTTTTATAGAATACCATCGTCAAAGACATCATTTGAAGATAAACGTAGGTGTTTATGATTACAATAAGCCCTTAAACGGACAGAATGGAGCAAGGAAATCATCTGGAAATCTTTTAATAATTAGAATAGAAATTAAGTAGAGAAGATGTCCGGTGTTCTGTCGAAGTCTGTTCCCCCATGTGTTTCTTATAGCGTTTTTATCATGTTACAATTATAATTTATTAAGAAAGAAATAATAAAAAACAGGAAAATTATGAAATATTTAATAAACGCTATTATATATAATACATGATAGTATTGCTTTTACATGTACTTTAGCGATTCAGACTGTAAAAATATTTGATTTAGCAAAAAAGAACAATACATATACATTACATACATGCATATCAGTAGCCAAGCCTTTTAAACTTTTTATCTATCTAAAAAAATAAACGTAATGTGATTAAAACGCTATAAGAAACATTGCACTGAAGGGAAACATAAAGGAATCAGACTTCGACAGAACACCGGATCCATAAAAATCACGGTTTAATGCTAAAACACTTCACAACCCTACTGCGGAGCAGTCACTTTCTGCAACCAGTTTGGCTCCGCCCACAAAAAACGTCATCTCTGTTTGCAAACACGAAATTGGTCTATACCAGGCACTGTTGCGCTTTTCAACCACATGGGGAGCTGTAAGTCATTTTTACATGGAAACTACATAGTGTTGCTTTAAGGACAATTAAAGTAACTTAACAAGTCAGTTCAACTTACAGGAATATTCCATTTTCTTAAAAGAAAAATCCAGATAATTTACTCACCACCATGTCATCCAAAATGTTGATGTCTTTCTTTGTTCAGTCAAGAAGAAATTATGTTTTTTGAGGAAAACATTGCAGGATTTTTCTAATTTTAATGGACTTTAATAGAGCCCAACATTTAATACTTAACACTTAACAGTTTTTTTCAACGGAGTTTCAAAGGACTATAAACGATCCCAAACGAGGCATAAGGGTCTAATCTAGCAAAACGATTGTCATTTTTGACAATAAAAATAACAAAAACACTTTTAAACCACAACTTCTCGTCTAGATCCGGTCGTGATGCGCCATCATGACCCCACGCAATACGTCATGACGTCAAGAGGTCACAGAGAACCAACGCGAAACTCCGCCCCAGTGTTTACAAGTGTGTTGAAAGAGGACCGTTCCTATGTTGTTGTATGTCATCTGACACTAATTAATGTCTTTGTGTCAGTTTATTGTTTACAATGGTCCGCAAATGTGCATTTTATATGTAACACGTGTCCTCCCTACGTCACTACGCATTTACGTTAGGTCACGCTGGACTGGACCTAGACGAAAAGTTGTGGTTTAAAAGAGCATATTTTTTTATTTTTCTTGTCAAAAATGACAATCGTTTCGCTAGATAAGACCCTTATGCCTCGTTTGGGATTGTTTATAGTCCTTTGAAACTCTGTTGAAAAAAATGTTAAGTGTTGAGTTAAGTATTAAATGTTGGGCTCTATTATAGTCCATTAAAATGAAAATAATCCTGCAATGTTTTCCTCAAAAAACATAATTTCTTCTCGACTGAACAAAGAAAGACATCAACATTTTGGATGACATGGTGGTGAGTAAATTATCTGGATTTTTCTTTTAAGAAAATGGAATATAACCTTAATATTTTAAAATGTGACCAGTCCTGAGTATCTTTACTGTATGTTGAAATTAGTTTAAATCGCATATATGTTGTAAAGTCAATTTGATTATAAAAAATGAGGCAGTAAAAAAATGCTGTTTAAAATCAATAATGTGATATGTGACTCAGGAACACAAAACCACTCATAAGGGTAAATTTTTTGAAATTGAGATTTATACATCATCTGAAAGCTGAATAAGTAGCTTTCTGTTGATGTATGGTTTGTTAGGATAAGACAATAGTTGGAAATCGGGAAAAAATGCAGAAAATCGCCTTTAACCTCTTAAGACCAGGGGTCTCATTTATAAAGTGTGCCAGTTCTCACGCAAAAGTGATCTATAAAAAACAAACTTAATGGGAGAATGGGCTAGCAGGGTGGGATCTGAAAAAGATTCATGTACGCACACTTGCAGGTGATCTGTGATTTATAAAGGGAACATTGCTTTGTTTTATAAGTCACAATATTTTTGGCTTTTTTACGTACGTAGACTATGAGCTATGAGTACGTAGACTATGAGACTATGCCCCTGGTGTGTCCACATATGTGGACATCACATTTTTTGTTGTTTGCACCATAATACTTAATTCTGTGTAACTGGAACTTGTTGTACACAAACGTGGACAATTACACTGCTTCATGTTCAAAGAAAAATCTTTGGTTATTATATTTATTGGTTCTTCCTAACCCCAAATAGCTGGAAGAAATGAAAAATGCAAGCCAAACCAAAGCTCGGGTCTTAGGAGGTTAAAGGGATTTTCCAAACCATTTCTGAGTCCTATTCACTTCCATAGTACTCTTTTCTCCTACTATGAAAGTGAATGGTTTGGATACTGTACAAATATTCCTCAAAATATCATCCTTCGTGTTCATCATAACAAAGAAATGTATACCGGTTTGTAACAACATGAGAGTGAATAAATAATGACAGTACTTTTTTGGGAGAACTATCCCTTTTTATGTTGTCCAAATCCACTCAAAAAAAATAACGTTTTGATAAATTTACGGTAGGAATTTTTTAAAAGATCTTCATGGAACATGATCTTAAATAATATCCCAATGATTTTGGCATAAAAGAAAAATTTATAATTTTACTATGTATTTCTGGCTTTTGCTACTTAAGACTGGTTTTGTGGTCCATGGTGACATATAGTATTACATTATTATTAGGGATGCAATGAAATATCAGCTTTTATTACACGGCTCTCTGGAATGCTTGATTCTGATTGGTCAGTTGAGACATTTGCAGGTTCGTTCTTTTCGAATAATAACCGCTCCAAAATAATAACGCATAGCCGGTACTACTTTTATGAGTAAGATCGCTCCGCGCCAATAAAGATCAATAAAGATTACTGTTTGTTTGGCGCCATCTTGTGACAAACACTCGACAACCACGACAAGACACAGAGAGCTTACTGAGACTGAACTTGACAAAATAGAGCATGACAGCTACGAAGCCAACACACAAAAAATACAGAATGGGCATTAAAACTTCTCAAAGACTGGCTAAAAGAGAAAAAAATGAAGATAGACAAGTATGAAGCAGAGGATCTTAATAAGGTATTACGATCATTTTATGCATCTGTGCAAAGTTTCGCGGAAGGATAAAAAATGTTAATTTAAAACAAATATGCCAATAAAATGTTTCAAATTCATATTCATGTCCAGTTTTTTTTCTTATGTGACAAGTAGCCGTGTAATAAGCGGGATAATGTAGAGGCAGCCGGTAGTTATCGGGAAATAAGCCCCTTCAGTGTGATACAAGACCCTCCGCTTCGCGTCGGGTCCTGATCACACTGTCGGGGCTTATTTCCCGATAACTACCGGCTGCCTCTACATTATCCCTTACATAATCTTTATCGGAAGATAAAAGCATTTACAGTATTTCTGCTATTGGACATCGGATGATTGTTTAAAATAAAACGATGATCAGGGCAGACATATATAATCAAAAATGATAGATTATACAGATTATATCCTGGTGGAGAAATGCATCCAAACTCATGCTGTGTGATTATTTTGAATTGGGTCACAATGACAACAGAATTGCAGTTTTTAAGCTCAAATGTTTTGGCATGAAATCCTATACAGTAAGTGGATTTCATGACATAAACATTTGAAACAAAGAGCAAAAAGCTAAACTACAGGTATCTATCAGTATTGGTAGATTGGTAGAGTTATTTCAAGTAATCGAATTACCGGAATTTGCACACACATTTTGTATTGGTGCATCCGTAATTGTTATGATATATCTTTATAGTATTGTTATTATAGTATATAACTATAGTATAGTTAAAATTATCATTATCATTCGTGGTGTAAAAGGGCCTTTACACAGTAAATATTATTCTGTAAATTCATCATCACAACAGCCTTACCCATTTCCCTTCCATTGTCCTCACATGACAGCGCTTTCAAGATTTGAATGTAGGCCAGAAACCTGACCACAGCGTGCCTGAGGAACCTTGAAATACAGCTCTCTGCACACTTGACTACAATGCTGACATTTTGAATGGAGCGTCAATGGACAGGAGCGTGCCGGCGCTGCACGCATGGCATAGCAGACACAAAAGAGGGGCATAGCGATATAATTAACATTTAGAGGGGGAAAAAAGGAGCACGAGACAGCAGCCGCACAAACATGCACAAAGGAAACAGCGGGAGCAATAAAAGGCCATGCTGACAATACATCTCAACCTGGAGAAAAACAGAAGGAACATGTTGTTTTCTTAAGGCAGATGCAGCCAGTATTGTCCATACTGTACAATAAACACGTCTCAAAGCATATGTTGTGAAAGATGTAGCAAATATGGCAAAAAAACAGTTGGTGCAAGTGCCATCATTGGTGTAGGATCAATGCAAGATCAATGCAAATATCTCTCTATTGATCTAAAGGCTGATAGCTGCATTAGTTAGGACAGTTGGGAACAATTATTCCATTAAATCAAAACTCGCTACAGACAATCCCAAAGAGTAAAGTAAAAACCCTCAGGGTCGATTCTTTAAAGGGATCAATTTAATTCACATAATGGGATAGACCTTTAACTCACCTTGAACTTTGACCTCTCACAGAAAACTAGTTAGATTATTGTCACAAAATAAATGATTGATGATCACGGTCAGAAAAGCCATCATGAGTAAATAGAGGGTTGCCTAATTCAGGGTTTCCCAAATTGGGGTTCGGGGGAATTGCAGGGGGTTCGTGAGTTGATGAAAAACCAATCAATTACAATTAAACCATACAATGAAAATAAAACATAAAAAAAAACAAATAAAAAACTTGGTAACGCTTTATAATAAGGTTCATTAGTTAACATGAACTAAAAATGAACTGCACTTATAGCACTTATTTATTGTTGTTAATGTTAATTTCAACAATTACTAATACTTTATTAAAATCTTGTTAACGTTAGTTAATGCACTGAACTAACATGAACTAACAATTAAAAGCTTTATTTCTATTAACTAACATTAACAAAGATTAATAAATACTGTAACAAATACATTGTTCATGGTTTGTTCATTTTAGGTAATACATAAACTTATGTTAAATAATGAACCTTATTGTAAAGTGTTACCAAAAACTTTAATATATTTTATTTGTTTAATCTGGATGTCACTTGACAATTACACAACAATATATATCAGAAAACTGAGAACCTTTTATGTACCAGTACCAGAAGAAGGTCTAATAACACGTAATAATAACAATATGTATACTATTGATAAAACTTCAAAAATATATGTTTTCATCTGTTTTAAAAATTAACATTCATGCAACCGTGCTATTAAATAATAATAAAAAATTACTTAAAATCTAAAGGGGTGCTTCAAGTTAATAATTTAGGTCAGAGGGTTCAGCTAAGTTTTAGGTATCTCACGACATGCAAGCCAAAAAGCTTTGCAAAAAAGTATTTGAGAAAAAAAAACTGTATTAGAAAGGTGATTGTCGGTTTATGTGGCAAGACTTCCATTTCTACATCTGCAAGAGTTTTCCGGCCTTCTCCGCCATTATTTTGTAGTCTGTCTCTATTCTTACATGAAATAAAGAAGGAGACAAAAGATGCCCAAGAAATGGATACATCTCAACACTAAGCAAACCCCATCTCGGATAAATCCAAAAATAGTATGAAGATCTTATCTTCCTTTCAGTTTACTCAAAAGATCTCCAGTTCCTTGAGTAATTATTGAACACCTTTCAGACTCTGATGAGCAACATCACCTTCTGCTCCAGAAAGGCACTGGCGTGTTATTTTGGATGCGTGCTGTCACCTCACAGAATATCTCTGTGAAATGAGGAGCTGGAGTTTAGCGTGATTGACAGGCCAATTAATTTGCCACTCTTTAGTCTAGCTGGAGTCACACGGCTGTAATCAGTGAGGATATGATGCTTACAAAACCCTGTGTTACCTTCTACTGCTCCCTGGCTTACTCCTTTGTTGGAAAATCATTTTTAGGTACGCTATTACAGAAAGTAATTACACATCAAAACTACCAAAACTTCCAAACAATTGACTATTGTATAGGTTTTCTTATACTTTTATGTTAAAGGTCCCGTTTTTAAGCTTTGATTGTGTTTACAGTGGGCAATATAACATGTAGAAATATGTATCGAGTTCTGATTGTGTAGCTTGTTTAGTGTGTTGTGATTGGACAGCAGCTTAGCTTACCAAAGCCATTTGAGCTTAGCTGGCGACCAATGTATTTCAGTGGGCGGAGTTTAGTCAAAAACTATATTGACGTCATATAGACCCCTTAATCGCCCAAGTCACTGTGACATCACAGCTCTATCTGTAGGCAAAAAATAAGTAGGAACTCATAGCCGGCGCGCAAAAATTTTGAGGTTTTGACTTAAAATGTCATCTTGTCGTGTTTTTGACTGCCAGAATAGAAGGAAAAGCACTTTTGGTTCAAAAAAAAAATTTTTACCGGATCACGGCAGACATTCCTTCACAGAAATCAATTAGACAATTGTGGTTGAAGGCAATACGGTGTACAGACTGGACGGAGACCATCATAAATAATGCTCATGTTTGCAGTGCACACTTCATATCAGGTAAAATAATCTATGCATATGTACTGGTGTGTTGCTTTTATTTAGTACAAATCAGCAAGTTTCTGTTTTATAGGTGAAAAGTCGCCAACCGCGCTATTGTTTAGCTTAAATGTTAAACAAACATACAGCGATAGATGTGTGTGCCATCCTTTGAATGGGCTCTTAAAATAATCCACATTGCTAATCATAGAAGCTGTTTACACTTGGCATTAACATGCGTTTTTGTCGATCGGCTCACAATTGGACAACGTTAATGCCAGGTGTAAACGGTGTTCAAAACGTTTTGAACGCGTCCATTTTCGACCATTTTCAACCACATTCAGAGGTAGTCGAAACCCGTTTCCATCGGATTGCTTTTGTATTGTAAACGCACATGTGGTTGAATGTGTTCAAACAGCAACACGCGACCGCCTTCTCTCCGCCCATTTATCTAATCTGAGATACTGAACACAATGTTTTACGTCTTTTCTGACTCCTGGCGCGAACACACAGTGAAAAGCGCTATTTTAAGCCTTTCATTGATAAAACTAAAGCAGCTGATCTCCGTAGTTTTGTTTTGAAAGCGTGTGAAAGTTGTGCGATCTTATTTCATCAATTGCGCTGAAAATTCAGAGAAAGCTCTAACATATACACATACAGTACAAAACACTGTGCAGCATGTTTACTTGCTAAACAAGCAGTGGACTCTGACATAATATTAGTTCGCGTCCATATAAACTCATATTTACTCCCGCTCGCGTTTGAATGACAGCGGAGAGAATCGCCCACCGTCTCGACAGACCACCCCCTAACAGTATTCAGGACAGAAGCGGTCGAAAGTGAACAAAAGAGATGGATTTAAATACCAGGTGTAAACGTGATGTGTCTCTCTCGTCCACTTGTGATCCGATCAACGAAAACACATCTTAATACCAAGTGTAAACAGCCCCATTGTTAGCCCAGGGAAAGGTTACATTAGACAATAAACCTTGACAAAATTCCCCAAACTACCCGTAAGTAATTCATATGTTGTCTAGGAAATATCCAAATACAAAAGGTTAAAATCGCGATTTAATTTACAAAAATATCGGTCGCGGTCCCGCAGAATCAGTGACTGTATATATTTGGACAGTTCTGAACCTTCTTCTGCATCCATGTTTAATAAATCCCTCCTAAAACGTGCTAGCTTACGCTTGTCAACATTGCCTCCGCAGATCTTTCTACCTCCAGCTAAGCCCCACCCACACAGATACATCACAATGTTTACCAACTGTAAAAGGGTCTACTGTCTTATCAAGGAAGTAGAGGGCTGTGGTCCAAACCAGCCGTTCTTTGTAGTCCTTTGAGCTTTATTATTTTGCAGGCATTATTTATATTCTATCATATATAAAATGGGGTCCCAAAAAACGGCCGCTTTAAATATGTAGTTGTGCACAAACCTAAGGTAAAAAGAATTTAAAGACTTAAAGACACCAAGACCTTGAGATACTAATCTGAGCATTACTCATATGTTTGTCTTAAACATTTAGCAGGAGATAAAGTGACCAATAGAATCAACATTAAAATTCAATAAGACATTGCTGGAATCTGGATCAAAAAAAGAAAATGTTAAAGAAAATGTTGACGTATGAGACAAATTCGATCACCGCTATGTGCAAGAAGCGTGCACCTGCTTTTCATTTCTTCCTTCTCTTCTGCAATTTTAACCATTCAGAAAGTAACTTGGCACTCTGATCTCCATACTGCACGTCTTTGAGTGGAGCCCGTGTTCGGTGCTGGGTGAATTGTGAACAAATGCAAAAGCTCCCTCAGGCCCTGCTGCTCGGTCTTATTCTTGGCACTTCACCATCATGAATTCTCACAGAAGCTGAATTCCAAAGGCAGAAATGGAGAGAGAAAGAGGAAAGGGGGAGGAAAAGGGCAGAGGGAATGTAATTGAACTGCCATGAAAAATTAGCATCACCTTGCTCCTAAACCAGCTCTATGAGGTACTTAGTGAAAAAAGGCCATTTGGACTTCAAACCATACTATCAACTGCCAGATTTCATGCCACCTTTGTTTACGAGCCTGAAATTGATGTATGGAGGAGAAAAAAGAGACGAAAGAAATGAAGGATTGGTGTAGTAATTGACCCTTTGGCAGTTTTGGTCTAGATGCATGCGATTGGTCAATTGTGAAATCCTTATTATTGCATTTAATCAGGATGGAAGAGGAGATGACACAGTATCATTTAAAGCAACACTATGTAGTTTCCATGTAAAAATGACTTACAGCTCCCCCATGTGGTTGAAAAGCGCAACAGTGCCTGGTATCAGGCACTCTTCTGCAGGCAGGGGGAGGGGCGGGGCTGTGTTTCCTACCCTCCACCGCCACTTTCAGAGTGTGCTTGTAGCAGCTAGGAGGCTGCTCAGGTTGCAGCAACAGTACAATTTGTCCAGTTAAAAGTTGTTCTATCACTGAAATAATTTTAGAGACATTATTTAAAGGTAAAAAAACTACATAGTGTTGCTTTAAGCCCAAGTGGCCACATGGAACCACTTGATAGGAAAGCGCAAAGTCGCCTAGAGCCCTACCTGAAATTCCATTATATCCAAAACAACAACAACAACCCTCCAATAAAAGGCCTCTTGTGCATCTGTGGACCTCAAGAATGAATTTTTCATTTGGATGGTGCTTCATCCGAAGAAGCTCTGGCTGATCTGGATTGCTAAAGTATTTCATTAGCTGTATTGAGTCCTGTTAATGATTCAGTTGGATATTAGCATCCACTTAACATAAGCGAAGTTTGCACCTGAAAAAATGGATACTAAAAACACTCACGTTGATAAATCTCTGGATATATTTATGAAAAACAAACAGCTCAAGCAGACACACAGACCTTTTCCCTAAGCTGAGGTCTTAAAGCAGTCAACACCGCTGCCTCGCTGACAGCAGCTTTTTATTCACTCACCACCTCATTTCAGAGAAGAATGAGGATCATGAAATTTGCAGGGGCCGCTAATTGACCGTCTTAGATGGCTGACGGGTGCTAGCACCTCTCGTCCCGCATTCGCTAGTGTGTACACACTCACATACACGCACACTCTTCTCCTTCATCCTGTGTCAACTGTTGCACTAAGAGCCTCTGATGACACAAACATTCAAGCGCTAACAGTGACAGAACCTCAATTAATATCATAGCAGGCATAGGCATAGAGATGAGAGAAACTATGTGTTCACAGAGAGCATATGGACAACAGATGACGCTCCTGACAGGTTAAAGCAATTACATGAAGATCAGATAATTGGATGTTTTGGAGTCAGGTTAGCATAGCAAAGCAAGGAAATGATGTTAATATCATGAAAGTCTGATAGATGAATAATAGACAGCTTGAACATACGTATTTAAAGTAAAGTGTGTCATTACTGCATAATTGCATTAAAGGTGCCGTAGAATGTAAAACTGTATTTAGATAGGCATAGATGAATAATATGAGCTCTGTACACGTTAAAGGGATAGTTCGGCCAAAAATGATATTAAACCCATGATTTACTCACCCCCAAGCTGTTCGAGTTGCATATGTCCATCGTTTTTCAGACAAACACATTTTCGGATATTTTAGAAAATGTTTTAGATCTTTCAGTTGATTAAATGTAATGTTACGGGGTCCACGACCTTCAAGTCCAAAAAAAGTTTTAAATATGGATATTTCTACAACAACACCGCGCGGATTACCCTCAGAAGACCTTTGTTTATCATCCTGGAGCCGTTTGGATTTATTTTGTGAAGGATGGACGCACTTTTTTGGACTTGAAGGTCGTGGACCCCGTAATATTACATTTAATCAACTGAAAGATCTAAAACATTTTCTAAAATATCCGAAAATGTGTTTGTCTGAAAAACGATGGACATATGCAACTCGGACAGCTTGGGGGAGAGTATATCATGGGTTTAATATCATTTTTGGCCGAATTATCCCTTTAATGACATATCGTGAGCCTCAAATGCGTTTGTTTCCTCCTCCTTTTGTAAACATTGTGCATTCATAGGACAGCTGGAAAACAGGCCAATCAGTTGTGATGTCTGCCCCAACATTCAATTACAGAATAAATGAAGTAAAAAGTTGTTACAATGCTAAAAACAAAGCACAAAGTGTGACTGCTGAGTTAGCACGCTAGTTAATGCTATATGCTAGCATTTAGGCTAAAGTTCTACAATTGACATTTTGCAAGTCCATACTGAAAAAAAAAAACACTCAGAAATGTCCATTAACAATCTCAAAACAATTAATTATTCCTCAAATTCCGTATCTTTTCTGATACAGGCTCAAACATATTATAAAGACCTGCTCGGACAACAGCCAATCAGAGCAGAGCTCAACATTATTATTCATGACCTTTTCAAATAAGGTAACAACAGACCATTTGATTCTAATGGGAAATCCTAGGGTTGTAAATGGACTTGTAAAACCACATCTGGATCATTTTTTGCACTTAATAAAGCCACATATCCTTATATGTTTAACATATTATTTTAATGCATTTTTTGGCACCTTTAAGGGATAGTTCACTCAAAAATGACAATTCTGTCATCATTTACTTATCCTGATGTTGTTTTAAACCTGTATGTTTTTCTTTTTTTTCAGATTAACACAAAAAACAATATTTTGAGAAATGATGGTAAACACACAGCAGATAGTGACCATTGACTTCCATAGTAGGAATAAAAAATATGATGGAATTTAATGGGTATCGTCAACTGTGTGCTTTCCATCATTTATCAAAATATTTTCTTCATCATTTATCACAATACTTCCAAAATATTTTTTTCCTTCTATAGAAAGTCAATGGTCACTATCTGCTGTGTGTTTACTATCATTTCTCGAAATATCTTCTTTTGTGTTCATCAGAAAAAGAAATGCATACAGGTTTAGAACAACATGAGGATGAGTAAATGATGACAGAATTTTCATTTTAAAGTGAACTATTCCTATAAAACAACAGAATTGCAAAAATAATGCTTGTTTTCAGGCAGGGTGTCAGAACACTTTCCCGTCTGCCATTGGTCAATAAACAGATCTCAAACTCATCTTTTGATAGTGTCAAAATTGTTTTTACAATTGAAGTGGAATCAATCTGTGAAAGCGTTTCTCAATGATAAACGAAATGAAACACTAAAAAATATATAACCTTTAACAAATTAAAAAACAGCCTTGAAACCACACCATACACAGTAAGAGCTCAGAAGTCTGGCCTCAGGTGCCTCAATCTCTTTAATAATACAGTGACACCATAATCTATTTTGAAGGGTTTTTCCCCTCAAGTGTTTCAGCCATAAATCCTCCATTATTCTTTTATTTTGGTCTCTCTTACCAATAAAATGTCATTTATGTCATTCCATTGGCTGCAGGAAAAGATACAGTATGTTCAAACAATTCATCATTATTGTCACACATGATCATTCTTGAAAGAAAAAGCTTTTAAAAAAACAAAGAAGATCGAAAGTTTTTGGAAATTCCAAAATTGCAGTAGTTCAAAGTTACAGCCCTATTTCACCAAGCATTTCATTATGTTTATATCCCCGTGTCTGGTTACAGTATACAGTATAAAAGAGAGAGGAAATAAAAAAGCTAAATTATTCTTATGACTCCCTTTTCTTTCCCTAAAGACATTTTTAAAGAATTACCTACAGTAGACTCATTCTGAAGTTTCTGATGTAACAAGAGAAAAATGAATTCTCAAGGGAGCCTGCTATCAATATTCAACAAGTACATTTTAACTGTCCTCCCACGATACCCAGGAGACCCGGCTGTCCATGACTGTGAAGATCATGATGTCTTTCATGCAGCAATGAAGGGATGTGGCAAGGAAAATATAAAAGCATGCAAGAGGTGAAAATACAGCATGAGGATCTTTATACAGTACAGTACACTGTTCACGTCTTCATTTTTTTTCTGCAATCATCAGGAGTTGAAAATGAAGGTTCAGAGAAAGTAGCACAGAAAACAACGTGGTTATCTCCATTAAAGAGCCCTATAATTCATTGCTAAAAACAATGTTATTTTGTGTATTTGGTATAATACACTGTGTGTTCATGTGGTTTATGGTTAAAAACACTTTATTTTCACATACCGTAATTTTTTTCTCCAGATTTAACTTTCTTCCTGAAACGAATGGATTTTGTACAAAACCCAAAAGATTTGAATAGCGCTGTGTCCCTGATTGGCCAGCTAATCTGTACGTTTCGATTGGCCTGAATACCTCTGACGTCAGCCGGAAATGTGCCGCTCCTTACCATGTTTGAAAGATTTGCTTACAATGCAATGCTAACAGGAGTTAACTTACAGGCTGAGTTCGAAGTGGGAGGAATTATGAAAATGTCGGTCTTGTCTACATCACCAATCCCAGGAAGTGAACTGTTCCCTAGAATCAGTGTGTTTGTTGTAGTCCAAGAAAAGAGATTTACATTGGAGACGAATTCTCACGGCATCGTTTACGTTGGGGTGTGTCCCTTTGCATATCATTAACTAATGTACTAATACATACTTACACACAAAAGTGAATATAAAATCGTGAATTTGGCACTTTAATATCCAATAGATTTATAAAAAATCCTTTTTAGAGAGTTTGTATGTTTGTTCTATCTCTGAGGAAGACATACTGTAAATTGAAGGCACCAGGCATGCTGAGGAAAGCAAGAGGTCATGCTTGACCATCTGCCACAGACAATTTAGCTGTCATTCACAATCAATGCGCAATTCATTCTGATTTTACCTCCAACCATTTTTTAAATCAAAACCACTGTCAATGGCACACACATGAATGTAACAGAAACAAACAAAACCATGTTTAACTTTGTTTTCTTTCACAGTTCTTACTATATATTTTTATATTTAAATTCAAATGCATCTCTTGAGGGCCAGACAGTGCTTGCTAAACTGTGTTTTTAGGAACTGTTTGAAGTGAATATTTACCTCAGCTTCATTCCCATTACTAAAAGCTGGCATGCCATACCCTTTGACCTCAGTCCATCTTAATCTGCACCATTTTTGGTATACGCATGACCACTCTATCTCCAGACACATTAAATCCAGACTAAAGTTGTATAATCTAATTATAAAATTAGGAGCATTTACGTTTAATCATTTGTTTTGCTATATTAAGCTTTTCAAAATGTTCTTTACATTATGATTTTATTCAATACTTTCTTTTATCTTTGCTAAAACACACAATACACTAGATTATATGATGCAACCTGTTCATCTAGATACTGTATCACTGCACCCATAAAAAATAATTATGTTGTTTACATGGCAGGGACTATATCATCTAAGATAATATCTATTGAACTTGCTTCTTAAAATAATAGTTTACTGAACACGTGTGACCTTTATATATTGCAGCTGCTTTCAACAGCAAGTGCATCAGCAGCAACCTTCAACTGTGACTCCCAATATAGCAAGGTCTCCCCCAACATTGCTTTTACTGTATGTATATCTACTACAACAAACCTAGGGGTTTGAAATAAGATGTAACGATGAGATGATGTGTAAAGTAGTAGTTCACCCCTAAAAAAAATGGGGCCCATTGACTTTTATAGTAGGAATAAAAATGACTATGCTAAGTCAATGGGGAACATTTTTGGGTGAACTACTCCTTTAAGCCACAAAAGCTCAAATAGCCTATAAAATGTAATAATTTGCCATAATTTGTGTCTTCATTAAAAATATTCCCATTTTAGAAAGGACGGAATGTGACTAGAAAGTGCACAGCCCCTTAGCCATGTCTTTGACCGCCTATAACATAATTTCAAAAAATTGCACATTTTCTTGGCCTTGATGACTGAGAGTTGCACATGCATACAAACTCAAATGAAGCAGTGCTCTCCATACATTCGCGTTTTTTCATGTTTTGGTCCAAAACGAGCACTGTTGACATATCGATTAATCAGGCCAGTTGTTTACCACATTAAGACGCTTTCGCACAGACATTTCTCTTGTACGAGACGAATCAAGAGGGGTGGAGAGAAAGAGTATGAAAGAGACAAAAGACGGGCAGAGGAGCGCAGATTCATGTCTTCACGGCGGGTAAGGGCAAGATTTACGATCCACGCGACGCTAGCCACATTTCCCTCTCCCTGCCAGACGACAACTGCTTCATTATCATTTTAAATTGGTCTTTTTGTTTCCGGCGACATGAAAACAGCGGCAGGGTAATTGAAAAGTAAACTGCCGCTCGGCAACGACCTCTACACAGCATCCTAATCTCCCCACGGCAGAGGAGACGAGAGATGCAGAGAAAGAGGGGGGGGGGGGGGGGGGTTGTAAAACTGCAAAAAAAATGCAATGTTATATAAAAATGCACACTTAAAGCTTATTGGCTATTAAATAAGAAAAAAGACTTTTGATATGCCATTCCACTAAATGTCTTTAACTATGCTTGTCAAGCTAATTTACAGAAGACTTTAGAAGTAAACAAGAACAGACTTTGACTTTTTAGCAAGCTAGTTAGCTGAAATTGGCCATGTGCATTTCAGTGCTCCAACAGACTCTAAAGTTTTATGACCCTGAAATATTCTCACACCTCAATGATCACCCAGTAAAGTTTCTAAAATGCATATTTACTGGCTTACAGCAATCTATAAAAGCCTTCACATTAAGGTTCATTTTTCAGTACGTTCATCTCAAATCATTTCATTCGCACTATAAACTTTGACAAGTCTAGCTTAAAAAAAACTTTTTGAGAGAACACTGCTTTGTGATGCCATAGAAGAACCATTTTTGGCTAAATGGTCTCATAAGGGTGATTCTCACGAAATCTAGACATTGAAGCAAATATTTTGCACATATAAGATTAAGGTCTGAACTTAATATAACCATTATTTTTAGAGGATTTAAAAAATATTTCATATAGAATTATTTACATTTTTTAGATTATCATTTATAAAAATTATCATTACCGCAACATGATATTACATTAAATATATGTATTTACAAACTCATTTTTCGGTAATGAGAACTTAAAAGTTGTCTAGGTACTATGACAAACAAAATTTCAACTTTTATCTGGAGAGAAAAAATAAAAACTGCTTACCTGGTAGCCATCTTGAGTGTCACGGTCAATTATGTCCCTTTCAACTTTTTTTTTTAAAATGTTAGTCCCTTGAGGGCTTAAACAGTGATTGAAAATTGTTGCGGAGGATGAGAATTTTTCTTGGACACATTTATATTACTTACTATTGTCTCCACATTTACCAATGATCACCAAATAGCTCATGTTTCTTTACTGTAAATGTTCGTATAACATGCACTGAAGCTTTAAATTTTTTTAGATTTTTTTAATTATAAATATTTCGATGTCAAAGAACCCAAATCCAGTCGTGGACATGTTGCGGTAATGAAACTTTTCCCCTTTAATGTGGAAAAAACAACAAAATTGGTTTGTATGATGTCATTTGAAATCATGTGCAAAATAGTACATGAAGAGATGTTTGTAACTGTATGCTTCTTATTTTGATACTCTTACTTTGCATTTACTTTTTTATCAAAATGTTTCATGACACCTCATAAGTCTAATTTCGCAAGAATCACCGTAAAAAGAACCTCATCTGAAGAACCTTTCTGTTTTAAAAACAGTTCTTTGTAATGAAAAAAGGTTCTTTAGGTCAGGGATTTCCAACATGGTGCCCATGGAAGCTTGGTTTACTTATGTCAACATTTTAAAAGATACTAAAACATATCAACAAGTAAATAATTTGACTATATCAAAAAGTAGCCCTCCAGATGTTTTATCCACTGAGGTAGCCCTTCCTCACAAAAAGGTTGGAGACCCCTGCTTTAGATTATAAAAATGTATGAAGGAAGTGGTTCTACCAAGAACCTTCGACTGAATGGATATTTGAGGAACCAATAATGGTTCATCTATGACAGGGGTCTCCAACATGGTGCCAAAGCATATTCTATTAAAAGTCTCAATTGTAATATTTATTTTTTACCTATTTTTATATTAGCTTGTCTTTGTTTACATATGCTAACATTTTAAACAATAGCCTACTAAAACATACAGTATCAACAAGTAAAATAAAATAAAAATCAGCCCTCCAGATTTTTTTATCCATTTTGGTAGCCCTTGCCCACAAAAAGGCTGGAGACCCCTGACCTATGGCATCTCCGTGAGGACTTTTTATGCACCTTAAGTGTAGTTTCTTTGTAATTTTCATTAGTATTAATTATTTACCTATGCATAACTACGTGATAAATTAACTACTACATTAGTTGACTTCATTACTTTAGATAAATAAAGTACATGTAATTTTTTTATTACAATATACTTAATAAACTATTTATATGCACTGAAAGTCTGTATGTGCATATTCCCTCTGATTCTATGTTTTGGTAAAGAAAGAAAAACAGATACTTCGAAAGAAGCAGTGACACTGCGCATGTACATTTTAAGTGAGTCAATGAGCATTTATGTTAATGAATGCTCCACAGAATTATTATGGTAACCATGTGAACAAGAGAGTGAGAAAAATACACAGGACTGCGAAGTGACAGCGGGGGACACCGGTGTGCCTGGAGGTGGCAGTGTGCATTAGTAAAAGCATCTTGTCTGCAGGCCAGGTGTATTCATGACCATTTTACACAGTCCATTTCCTCCTTAGTCACTCCTCATGGCACAAAGCTGCAGAAGAAGCCCTGTGTTACTAAAGCAGAAGTTAACCAGCACACATCCTTACTAGTGTCAGGTCTCAGATAACCGCCCCAGTTCGCCTCTGTCCCCCTGCAGCCTGACAGTCAACCGAGGTGAACCGTACGAAGGGGTCCGAAATGAATAATTGAAAATCGGTTCTGGGACGGGGTGGGGCGTGGCAGCACGACACGTATTAGCCACTGTTGCCCTTGACAGATGGGAGGCAGTTGTCAGAGGAAGGAGAGGACGGGAGGAGGATCAGATGTCAGCTCATTACAAACTCACATTGCTCTTTTTGCACCTAACATCCATTTAACCTTTCACCGCCACACGCATGACTCATGCATATCGACACCAGCGGTGCTTTTATCGAATTTTCTGCATTCTCGTTGTGACAACTGCATGCTAACATTTATAAAAACAAATCACTGTAAAAACTACACGCTGGCAAACTCCCTACAAGAACGACAGCTGCAAACAAATTCATCTCTAGAAACATTTGAACAAATCATCAGGTTTCTTGGTGTGTAAATGAAAAACTAAGTGGCAAATTCAGGATACGTGTTTCTTCAGTGTTCAGAATGATTTATGTCTAATGAACGTTATTACAGACTATCTGAGGTTCTGTTAGGAGGAGTCTGAAAATCTATAAGGCTAAAGCGGATCTATCTTCTCAGTATATTAAGAAATGCATCAAGGACTGTTTCCCCGTAACTGATAGGTCTGTAAAAGCCCTTAAAAACCTAAATTACAAATGATATTGTATGGGTTAATGGAAATGGCCTTTAGGTAAGACAAAGTTAATGTACATGCATGCTTTTATATGACGATATTAGATGATAAACTATACTTTTCATGTATTCGGCCAAACCATATTTCAATGAGACCTACCATAAAGAGATTATACACATCTCATTAACGGATTTGGTGCAAACTAAATTAAATTAATGAATCCAACACAACATTTTAGGGCATCAAAATGTTTTTCCAACATAAAGCCTTTTCCAATAGTCATTAAACAATACACTGACTTTGTTGGCCATTTTTGCCTTTATTTAACACTGAGTGATGGGACAGGAAAGTACAGGGAGGACAGAGGGGTGTGGGATCGGCAAATGACCACAAGCCAGAAATTGAACTCTGGTCACCACGCCGGAGCCCTGCCCAATACACCATCGGCTCTGACCCTCTTTTTCACTGTCAGAAATCATGGCATAAAAAGGTCTCTAGCTGTTACTGGGGCAGTACCCTTTATAAAACGTACACATTTCTAACTAAAGAGTTAAAATTGTACTTCAGAGGTACATATTAGTACCAAATGCATACATATCTGTACCTAAATGGTACCTTGTTACAACTTTTTTAACAGGTACTGTCCCAGTGAAACTTAAAGGAATATTCAATTTTCTTAAAAGAAAAATCCAAATAATTTACTCACCACCATGTCATTCAAAATGTTGATGTCTTTCTTTGTTCAGTCGAGAAGAAATTATGTTTTTTGAGGAAAACAATGCAGGATTTTTCTCATTTTAATGGACTTTAATAGAGCCCAGCATTTAATACTTAACTCAACACTTAACAGTTTTTTTTCAACGGAGTTTCAAAAGATTATAAACGATCCCAAACGAGGCATAAGGGTCTTATCTAGCAAAACGATTGTCATTTTTGACAATAAAAATAACAAATATACACTTTTAAAGCACAACTTCTCATTTAAATCCGGTCGTGATGCGCCAACTTGACCCCACGCAATACGTCATGACGTCAAGAGGTCACAGAGGACGAAGGCGAAACTCCGCCCCAGTGTTTACAAGTGTTGAGAAAGAGGACCGTTCCTACGTTGTTGTATGTCAACTGATACTAATTAATGTCTTTGTGTCAGTTTATTGTTTACAAAGGTCCGCAAATGTGCGTTTTATATATGTAACATGTGACCTCCCTACGTCACTTCGCATTTACGTTAGGTCGCGCTGGACCGGATTTAGACGAGAAATTGTGCTTTAAAAGTGTATATTTGTTATTTTTATTGTCAACAATGACAATCGTTTTGCTAGATAAGACCCTTATGCCTCGTTTGAGATCGTTTATAATCTTTTGAAACTCCGTTGAAAAAAACTGTTACGTGTTGAGTTAAGTGTTAAGTGTTAGCGTCTATTAAAGTCCATTAAAATTAGAAAAATCCTGCAATGTTTTCCTCAAAAAACATAATTTCTTCTCGACTGAACAAAGAAAGACATCAACATTTTGGATGACATGGTGATGAGTAAATTATCTGGATTTTTCTTTTAAGAAAATGGAATATTCCTTTAAGGACCATCTTTCTGCCAGTGTATGTGAATTTCTAAAACTGCTTTATTTACAGTATACTCATCACAGATAAAGAAATATTTAAGATGGTAACACAGAAAAGAAATTTACTTATTTCATTATCAATACCAATAAGCATCAATTCTACAAAAGCCTGCAGTTCTGACAGGACGTTCACTATATTACTAGAAATGTGACTACCAAATTTTCGCGATTAACCTCTTCCATAGATTAAGAATGCCATGTTTCAGTACAAAGATAACAAAATATATATTTTGGCCCCCCTACTGTACCTTTCATTAGTGTCCAAAGTTTAGCAGAAGCACAACGATCGATTGAAAGTAACACAAATTTTCAAACAGTTGCTGTGAACTAAAAACACCTCCGGGTTGAAGCTCAAAATATCAAACACTTCCAGTGGTTATTCTTCACATATTTATTGCCGTTTTTAGTAAAAACATACTACAACCATGCAGCGGGAAGTGGATATTGCATGACACACATTGTAAGAGGGCCATGCAGGTGAAAAGATTTTTCGCCTCAGAATTTTGACGCGCGTGCCCGCGATGTCAGCATTGCTACTATTTACTTCATTTTTACAGAGTTTTCTTTGTTAGCTAAGCAACAGGCTAAGGTAAAACTTCACTGGAAATGTTTTGGAGTCAAGGCTCTCGTGCAGAATCTTTTGATGAGCGCTCCAAATCAGTCACACCGGGTACTATTTCAGTCTAACTGACATTTTAGATTCCTTGCCATAGTCACCTTTGGCTTTCTCACCGGGGGCTTAAAGTAAAAAATATTAAGGCATTAAGGAAATTTCACTGAATTTAACTCTAAACAGGGACTCTAACACAATAAATACACTACAGACAGTATGATTTCCTGCAGCGTGTAAAGCAAAAAGTGATGCACTGTTCAAACACAATGACTAGAATGGTCACGATGTTGCCGTATAACGAAACTGCTTGTGTAAGCGGTAAACAGAAAGGTTTTGAAACAATACTAGTCATGGGTTTAGTCACTAAATTCATATTCTCTAAAAGCCCATTTGGCAGTTTTCTGCCTCTAGTCACTGCCAAAAACGAATAACGGCAGAATGAATATATTATAAACAAACCACAAGATTGAAAACTAAAGATGGAATTTTGTTTAACATCTCTCTTTTTGACATATCCTCCCATCTCGTCCTCACTACGGGCAAAAGTTATATCTGCTACTGACACCATGTTCGCCATTACTTTTATAATGACCTCAGTGAATCTGTGTGAGTTACTGAGGCGGAGAGATAGAGCAGCACAGACAACATCTCCTCAGAGTAATAGAGTTTAATGAATGCATAAAGCTTTAAGTATTCACCTGACATTAATTGAAGGTCTAGAGTCAATGCTCAAGACAGTCAGCGTTCATTAGGACAGTAGGCTCTTATGAGCAGGAGGCTAACTCGTTCAATTTTGATGCCATGTGGCATCAACATATAAAACAGCTTCTGGCAAGTAAACAAAGGAAAACACGTCGTGCATGACAATAAACACAACATCAGCTCTTTAAACAAAACCAGCGTCTATGAATTACCTGTAAAGCCCTTTGGTTAAATGTTATCCTGTCCATGTCTGCGAATCTAAATACAGTGTATGACTACAAACGGTATGTAGTCTTTTCTATTTATTTGTGCGTTTAACTTATCACAAGGCTCAACAATGTAGGCATCTTTTATTTACCAAATGAAAGGGGAAGATACACTAGCTATTTAGAATAAGATATCAGTTAAAAAAAAACAATAAATGGTAATTATATAGCTTTACTGTAATTCCAGTAAAAAAAAATGGTAACATACAATAGCACATAAAACAATGATTTATGTTAAGATATGTCTGTACAAGGTACTTTCTATGAATGTACGCACAGCGGCAGCGTCTGATGGCGGCTGTCCGCTGTGACTCTGGACGCCACAGAGCGCCACTCACATAGTTTAACATTAAATAACACCATATTTCTCCCAAATAATTAGCAATTAACATTGGCTGCTAACGTATATTTTGCATCTTTAAGTAGATGCTATCAGACTAAGCTTGCGCTATTTAATGTAACGTCCGGTGTACGATACCTCTGAGTTGGCCTACATGCGAGCGAACCCCTTAAGACCTGTCCAGGAAACAACGCCTAAAGGGTTAAGTTTGTAAGCTATAATTATGAATGTAAGGTTGAGTAAAACATCACTGGGATGATGGAAGTGACAGCCACATCACCTAAACCCCAAACTCTCTCAAACTGCCACCTCACTATTGTTGAGCCCTGTTTGATATGAAAGTCATTTACTAAAAGATGTCTGCATAAGATGAGTAACTCCCTAACTATAATCATTTCACTACATAAAATAAACCAAAAAGCATCCTAATACTTTATGATGGATATTAAAATGGATTTTATGTTCTGTGCCAGGCTCTTAAAGTTTGGCCTGACCTCCACACATCTTATCCGCTCTGTTTTAACGTCACAGATCACGAAAGTGAGATAAGCAATGAATTCTATTTCAAGTCTTTATGAAAGACCAGCGTAGGTGCAAGAGTCCAGGTCTCTGCGGGATTACGAGCTCTGCTTCAAACATGACAAACAGGTGCTGGTCAAAAAAGAAAAGTCTGCGATGAAGTGATAGCCTGGCGTGGGTTTAGAGGTCCTTTATTTGGTGACTATTTTGCTTTTTGTTCGTCTTAGAAATAGCTTCACTCTTATGATTGCCTAGTTTATTTCCATCCACAAAAACAGCTTTTGTTATATAAAAATAATGCTCCTTGGCAGATGCGTTTGTATTTCATTCGTATTAAAACCCTATTCAACGCAAAGGTGACGGATAACAGGCTGTTTGTATACACAATAAACAGACATATGCTACATCTGCTAGGCTTTGATTTCATAGCACTGATAACTTGCATTAAGAATCAGCTTTTGCTGTCTCCTAATGAGCCCGGAGGAAGACACGATCTCAAAGTCTGATGTGAATCATAGCTATAACTATGTAGAAATGCTGACTTTAAAGAGATGCAATACTAGGCGTTAAAAAAAATTCACAGAAACCACCATCACTTCCCCCAAACCCTGCTGAACTGCAACTGACCTCAGAAGGCCGAAAGCCCAACGAGAACAATATGCTCACTGGCTTTCTCTTTATGCTTTTCCCTTCATACATCCGTCCGCGTTGTTTTTTCTTCCACCTCATGCTGGGAGGAATGACGGACGTGGTACAGAGGGTTGGGGGTGTCAAATCCATCACGGCTGACGGGGGCCGAGGGGGTGCATCGGGCCGAGTAAGGCGGTCAGCGGTTTTCCCTAGATCTATCACGCGGTCACACGCACACAGAAAAAGCCATCAGAAATGAAACTGCAAGGAAGCCAGAGGCGCCAGAAGCATCTATTCATAGAGACTTAAATCAACGATTATTGATACGCTGAAGCCGACATGGCAGCTCGTGTACAACGTATTGTGAAAACTGATGTCTGGAGGCAAACTGAATAGAGAAGATTCAGTGCTTAGCTCTAATTTAATGAAAAGTGCTGGAGCTCCATAGGACATGAAGATGAAGTCTTTATTGGAGGCAGACTCCACAGGAACCCAACCCCCTGCAGATGAGCCAAATTACAATAGTATACAATTAAAAGTGTGTGAGCTGTATGTGTGTCTGTATGCAGTACTATAGTGTCACTGTCCTTAAGTGTAATTTATAGTCGTGCATAGGTTATACGCCCTAGGCTGTGCATAGCCTGACCCACACCTTGCCAAATTTTAACAACACGTCTGTTCTAAGTGGACCGCAAGCGCTGTGATTTATCCACTAGAACCCCTCCCGTTCGGTAAAAAAAATCTACATTGCATTTCTTAGGCATTTCCGTTTGCAACTTTAGAAACAAAGATGGTCCAAGTTGAGGAGTGATTTAACTCAAACTGCAACAAAGTCGCTGCCAATTTTCCTCCATCACCGCTGGTCTTCATAAACAAGCTGCTGCTGCTTCTTCGTTTTTCAATTTACTGGCCAAGCTGCTTCTTTTTTGGCTTTTGCACTGCTACTGTGGGTCACACACGTGGATACTGCCTACTAGCTTTCTGCATACTGTACGTAATTGCACATCGACGTAGACGAAGACGCATAGAGGCTTCACCGTAGGACTTCCGCACAAATATAATTAGCTTTTTAGAAGTACACAACGTTCTTAAAAAAAGATGCTTGAAAGGAGCGATGCCATTAAAGAACCATTTTTGTTTCCTCAAAGAACCATTTTTGGTTCCTCAAAGAACCATTCAGTCAAAGGGTCTTAAATGGACACTCCACTTTTTTGAAAATATGCTCATGTTCCAGCTCCCCTACAGTTAAACATTTGATTTTTACCGTTTTGGAATTAATTTAGCCAATCTATGGGTCTGGCGGTACCACTTTTAGCATAGCTTAGCATAATCCATTGAATCAGATTAGACCATTAGCATCGCACTCAAAAATGACCAAAGAGTTTCGATATTTTTCCTATTTAAAACTTGACTCTTCTGTAGTCACATCGTGTACTAAGACTGACAGAAAATTAAAAGTTGAGATTTTATAGGCAGATATGGCTAGAAACTATATTCTCATTCCGGCAAAATAATCAAGGACTATGTCGCCGTACCATGGCTGCAGCAGGCACAATGATATTAAGCAGTGCCCGAAAATAGTCCCCTGCTATTAAAAGTTACCAAGGGGACTATTTTCGTGTGCTACGCAATATCACGCCAGCAAAGTCCTTGATTATTATTGTGGAATGAGAGTATAGTTCCTAGCAAAATCATAACTTTAATTTTCCGTCTGTCTTCGTACACAATGTAACTACAGAAGGTCAAGTTTTAAATAGGAAAAATATCAAAACTTTTTGGTCATTTTTGAGCATGATGCTAATGGTCTAATCAGATTCAATGGATTATGCTAAACTATGCTAAAAGTTGTAGCGCCAGACCCGACTGTCGGCTACATGGATTCCAAAACAGTAAAAATCTAGTTTTTAACTCGAGGGGAGCTGGAAAATGAACATTTTCAAAAAAAGTGGATTGTCCCTTTAAAAAAAAATTAATACATTTTAATAATCCAAAAACATTTTTTTTAAACTGAAAGGTTCTTCGAATGCTACAGGTTCTTTATGATATTATTCAGCCAAAAATGGCTCTTACATGGAATTGTGCAGAACTTTTATTTTTAAGAGTTTAGGAATAAAACAATGCAAAAATCTGCAGTGTTCATTTAGCTCAAATGGTAGAGCTTTACGCTAGCAGTGCAAAAGGTCATGCTTTTAATGCCAGAATGCACACATACTGATAAAATGTCTAGCCTAAATGCACTGTAAGTTGCTTTGAAAAAAATAATCTTCCAAATGCATAAATGTAAATCTACTTGTTTGTTTCAGGTTTATCGAAGTAAAACTGATATAACTTGATGCTTGACTGCAATCCACAGTCTTGAATTCACAGAAACAGCATTGGGATACCACGAGCTCAGCATTTCATCCCGATTAGCCGCGTTTAACACAACTAACAGCGTCCTACATTTCCCACTGACAAAACACCTGCCTGAAACTGAATGGAGCTCTGCCTGCTAGTTTACATGCTGTTTACCCATTTTATTTCCTATAATATTTCACAAATAAATATATGCTATACTGAATTTGTAGTACAACATCAGTAAGATCATTTATCAAGCAAACAAGCTGAAACTGGGTCAAGGAGCAAAGTAGCCAGCGCAGGTGACCTCTGACCCCAGCAGTCCGGGGGATATTATAACACACTACACCGCCAAAAGGAGCATTTAGGTTACAATAAAACTGACATGATACATTTATAATTGGATCCGCTGCACTGTGCTGGCATCCCAAGAGGTCAAATAGCATTTGATTGATGTTGATTCACAAGTTTTAAACTTGTGGATGCAATGTCACAGAGGGTCATGTTGTTAAAATAATCTTTTTCTCTCCCTTTAACATTCAGAATTCTGCATATGTGACATAAACCTACTCTCAAACATAAAAGGAAACATAAAGACAAACAGGTATGGGCTGTTAATGCTTTCATGTAGAAAAAATGAGGAAGGGGCGGGAGAGAAAGATGTTTTTAATTGCATATCAAAATGGCAGCAGCTGGATGATTGTTAAAAAAAGCCAAGTAGCCTGTAGTCATAATGAATATCATGGTGAGACATTGACAGGAACCAAAAGAGAGGGAAAGGGATGCCCACCCTCACAAACGCTGTGGGAGATCTTGATCATGTATGCCCTCCTCTATATAAAAAATAACTATTAGCAGCAATGAGCTTTCATGTACTGGTGCCTTGGGTGTGTTTTTTGACAAGAGAGATGAGTCTCAGACACAAACATGCTGCCTGCTGTGAGCTTGGAGACAAGAATGTTACAGAAATGCGCCCTCCAGCTCAACGACGTCTATCGTAAAGGTTCTGGCAGGTGGCTAGACGTTCAGCTACAAACCCTTGAACAGAGCCTCTTCAAAAGTATCATACCTACAGTATCAAACGTACAAGCGACTTATCCGAAATACAGAAAATAGACAGATAAAAACCATATAATTGCCTTGCAAACAGTCACTAATCTTATTTTATTCTGAATGCTTTGATCTGGCAGGTGGGTTTTATCCGGTAAAGCGTGTGAACGCTGTCATTTATTACACGTTCGAGACACTTAAACCTCCCGTGAGCCACTCTGACACGACGCCAGGCGGTTCAACGGTGCGAAGATCAGAACTTGTGCCATCCTGCATTTAACAAACCTTTAAAGTTCACCCACCTAATCCCAAGAGCTTTCTTTACAGAGCTTTGAGAGGCAATACAGAATTCTTCGAAACATCCCAGACACATCGTTGTGTAACTGTAGTGAACATCAATTAACTGCAATTTGAGCAATAAAAGCAATAACCTGCCATAGCTTAGGCCTCTGGGAGCCATATGAGTCAACTGTCTTTTCTCTTCTTCCCATTTTATCCAAGCAACACCCAACGTGTTCAGGAACTGTGTGTGTCCTACAGCACGACAAAGTGTTTAATTTGCCTTGTTTAGAAAATGACTAACATGACGTTTTAAAGAAACTAGTGGCTTGAGCAGGGAAAAAATAAGAATGGCGTTACATTAAGTAAGCGAGAGTTAACATTTGCACCACTTTTGTATCTTTTTTACTACACTGTAAAAAATGTGTCCTGCTTTACAATTCAACCAGTCAATTCAACTTCTTATGTTAAATTTTGACTACACTTTAACTTATCAAATTAAGTAATCTGTTTTATTACACTGTAAAAAAAAATTGGTTGAATCAACTTAAAATATTACTTCAACTGGTAACACTTAACTTAAATGTTTAAGTTTAAAGACATTTTTAAGTTTTACCAATCGAAGTCATATTTTATGTTGATCCAACTTTTCACTTTTTACGGTCTAAAAAAAAGCTGGGCTATTTTCAACCAAGCCTTGTGTCAAAAAAAGGACAAACCCAACCTGTTAACCCAGAACATTTTTATATCTGACCCAACAATGGGTTAAAACAACCCAACAATGGGTTAAAACAACCCAACATTTTAGTTTGAAACAACTCAGCATAGGTTAAATTACAACCTAACTGGTTTGTGCTTGTTTCTTTTTGATCCAACTATGGGTTAAAAATAATCCAGCATTTTTAAGCAATTTCATTCTGAATGCTTTGATCTGGCAGGCGAGTTTTTTTGGTAAAGCGTGCGAACACTGTCATTTATTACATGTTCGAGACCCATAAACCTCCCGTGAGCCAGTCTGACATGACGCCAGGCGTTTGAACGGTACAAAGATCAGAACTTTTTACAGTCTAAAAAATGCTGGGCTACTTTCAACCTAGTGTTGGGTCAAAAAAGGACAAACCCAACCTGTTAACCCAGAACATTTTTATATTTGACACAACAATGGGTTAAAACAACCCAACATTTTGAGTTGAAACAACTCGGCATATATTAAATTACAATCCAACTGCTTTGTGCTTATTTCTTTTTGACCCAACCATGGGTTGAAAATAACCCAGCATATTTTAGAGTGTAGAGCAACTAATCAGCTGGTTAAAATTGAAAATAATAAATTGAAATGACTTGCACATTGGACTTGATAAAAATGTATTGCGCTGGTTTGAGTCATACCTCACAGAGAGGTCTGAATTTGTGGCTATGGGAAATTCAAGGTCTTCTACGCATGTTGTTTGGTGTGGGGTTCCACAGGGTTCAGTTCTCGGACCCATTTTATTTACTCTCTACTTGCTTTCTCTTGGAAAAGTCATCCGTCGTCTAGGAATTTCATTTTAATTGTTATGCTGTTGATACACAACTGTACATAAAAATGGATAATCCCTCATCACCATCGACTTTATCCAAAATCACTGCCCGTCTAGAGGAAATAAGCACATGGATAAATCATAATTTTCTCCAGCTGAACAGTTTGAAAACAAAAGCAATCCTAATTGGCTCTCCACATTAGATCAGAACATCTACCATAACCTGCATAAAATTAGGCACCCACCTAAACTGTAAAAAAAGATGGACGATGTGACGTCACTTCCTTTCCATTGTAATGAATTAAAGGCAAAATGTCAAACCACGGGCGCTGCCATGTTACATAAAAACATCAGTTTGGAGCCAGAGCATGCGCAGAAGGAATCGTCCGTGGAGACCGGAGGTGGAGCTGTGGTATCAAACTTCCTCCCAAATGCTCATGCGCCGAATTCAACCACGCCCCTTATACGTCTCATTTGACTACCTTGTTAAAATAAGGCAAGTTAAATACAACTCATTGTGTCAGTGTGTGAAATAACACTGAAATCGAAACTTAATAGTTTGTTATATTTTCAATCTTCCCTCGAAGCTCTGAGAGTCCACTTAGAGAAGCTGTCAATCACAAATGTCAATCATAACAACACGCCCCGTTTTTATGGCATCAAAAATGACTAGCAAAAATGAAACTTGTCACAAAAATGATATGATGATCAGCGTGATAACTAACAAAAAGGACCAAAACCATATTTTGGAAAATTTTATTTGAAGTGTCTTTTTTTGACCTGAGTCCAGTTTGTTTGTATGGAGACAAACAAATGGTTTATGATTTGTACTGTAGCCAGCCACCAGGGGGCGATCAAAGATGTCCACTTTTCAAGATGTATGAGCCGATGTAAGGTTATAAACAAAATTCTACATTCAAAACACTACTGGATTATTTAGCCCTGTTTACATAATTGAAAAACAGCTGTTTGGCTGAAGAAAGCAGGAAGTAAACAGAGCAGTTTATAAGAAAGATTCGTTTACATTTTCTACTTGCAATAAATCACTTTCGCCTTAGTGAGTTCCACCATTTCTTTCTAAAGGTGACCACCAAAGGCCCTTTTACCGCAACCCTTCCCAATTTGAACCAAGGTGACCTGAGACGAGAAATAAAATAATTTGACATGAAATAGGAATCGGTGCACAGGCAGAATAGCCTGTCACGGTCCTGCAAGGAAATGATCAGGTGCAAAAACACACACAAATCAAGTTTTACCGCAGTGAGAACAGAATGAAAGGTTTTATCTGCAGTAGATCTAGGGGTCACAGCAAAACCCCAGAGCGCAAACACAACCAATCTTCCTATAGAACTTACAATCAAAATCTCATAAAACTTATCATGACAATATAATTAATCACAGTAGGAGTTTTAATAAATGCCCTATATTGGTCTTTTGGAAGCTCAAATATCGCATTTTAATTTGATTTCAACATATAATCGGACTACAGCCCCAAAACTTACACCTTTCACAATGTGACATGTTCAGCTCTAAGGTCAGCTTGCTTAATACTTTTGCAAAAAGGTTTCTGTATGGATCAAAAGCAGTGTGCGGTTTTAACATTCAGTAATGTACTTTGTGTAACAACAAGACAATGCGCCATTCTTAGCTGATGAATTTCGTATTAAAAGCAGGATATTTCATAGCTAATGGCTGCCATTAGGAAGTGGTCGTGCGGTTTAGCTTAAAAATGAATCATGAAGCATCAGTCATTCGGGTCTGCGTGTTAAAGCCAACATAGTTCATTAATACAGGACTCATTATGTACAAAAAAGGATACTTGGGTGGTTGATTTGAAACGCACAGCCTTCCCTAATGACTCAAACTTTTTGACGCAAGCACTGCAACGGCTTCATCAATGACTAAAAGCTGAGCACCTGTCTCCTTAAAGCGCTTTTCCCCCTTTTAAGCTCTTCGACTGTGAAGAATATCATGCAAATGAGAGTAAAGGTTATATTCACAGTGAGTGACAAAGGCCCCATTTCAGGTCTTTAGCTCATTTTTTCTGTAAATGGTAATCAGATCAGTCATTTATAAGCATGATTCCACGGCTGCTTGAGTCTGTGAGATGCTTCAGTCCTTCATAGGTGTATAATGAGAGCTGTCTTGAGGAAATCATCACATGCAGGCATCTCACGAAGAGCAAACACACACACACACACACACACACACAATTCAGTCTGACTGCTGCTAATGAAAGCTGCTCGTGAGCAATGCAATCAAAACCTCATCAATTCAGATGGTGTGATAAGCATTGACTCTTTACCCTTCTCCCTGAGGTCTTTTGAAGTGGGCCATGTTCTGTCTGCTTTGGGCTTGATGATGACTCAATGTTAATTTGTCATACTGAAGACTGTACACGGAGACGCTTTTCCTGGTTATATATAGATTATTCAGCATTTCTGTTCCGGTGTGCATCAAAAAATGCTTAAGAGGTTATGTTGTATTTAGTCCTAACCTATGAATAAATGCATAAATGCAAATGTAATACAGAGGAGGAGAGCGAGCACAGTTTACCATCAAGCACACATACTGTATATGCAAAGCTACGTAATGCTGTTGGTGCAATAAGTTCACAGGACGGATCAAAGATGTTTAAAATTTAAAGATGTGTCATTTCTGTTTTAGTAGAGGTGTCAAATACTGAAATTGAATGTTTGTACTGCATTATTGGACATAACAGCAAAGGCTCAACCAAGGTATTCATGTTTGTGTTGTTGTATGTTGAAATTTGTTTAGAAACGATACATTTTTGCAGGTCTGGTGCTGTTAGTGTTACAACCTTTACAAACAGGTTGCATTGTTACATTATTTAAAGGGAGAGTTCGGCCAAAAATGATATTAAACCCATGATTTACTCACCCCCAAGCTGTCCGAGTTGCATATGTCCATCGTTTTTCAGACAAACACATTTTCGGATATTTTAGAAAATGTTTTAGATCTTTCAGTTGATTAAATGTTATGTTACGGGGTCCACGACCTTCAAGTCCACGACCTTCAAGTCCTTCAAGTCCACGACCTTCAAGTCCAAAAAAAGTGCGTCCATCCTTCACAAATTAAATCCAAACGGCTCCAGGATGATAAACAAAGGTCTTCTGAGGGTAATCCGCTCGGTGTTGTTGTAGAAATATCCATATTTAAAACTTTATTAACGAAAAAAAATCCCTTCCGGTAGCACCGCCATCTTAGTCGCGTCCGAATTCAGGATGAGAGCTTACGCAGCCTACGGAGGCTACTCTGCTGCTGCTCTGTGCCCCCGCCCTCCGAATTTGTCATACATCACTAATAAAAGTGCGTACACTACGCTAATACCGTACTCTCTCCTGAATACAGAGGAGTCTAAGATGGCCGCGCTACCGGAAGGTATTTATTTTCGTTAATAAAGTTTTAAATATGGATATTTCTACAACAACACCGCGCGGATTACCCTCAGAAGACCTTTGTTTATCATCCGGGATACGTTTGGATTTAATTTGTGAAGGATGGACGCACTTTTTTTGGACTTGAAGGTCGTGGACTATGGGTGGACCCCGTAACATTACATTTAATCAACTGAAAGATCTAAAACATTTTCCAAAATATCCGAAAATGTGTTTGTCTGAAAAACGATGGACATATTGAACTCGGACAGCTTGGGGGTGAGTAAATCATGGGTTTAATATCATTTTTGGCCAAACTATCCATTTAGTGCATAAGTTAACATGAGCAATGAACAACACTTCTATAGCATTTATTGATCTTATATCGTGTTAATTTCAGTATTTCCTAATACAATTTTACAATAAAAAGCAGTAACGTAACATCATTAATGCACAATAAACTACCACGAACAACTGCATTGGCATTAAAGTGCCAGACAGATCCAAAATCAAAAATTACCTATATTGCAGTGTATCATATAGCTGTCCATCAATGTAAACAATATGCAAAGTAGTTAAACCAAAAAGTGCATGATTAGTAATGTAATTGGCCACTAAAGTAGGGAGTCGACTCTGAATCGCTAAAATGATTTGTTTGAATCTTCTGCCTGTCTCTATCTACGTAGATACGAACACTTTGCATAATAATCTCCGCCTACAGTCTTGCCCGAAAGACACAACACTTCAGCTAGTTAAAGCAACACCAAAGAGTTTTTTTTACCTTAAAATAACGTTTCCAAAAAAGTTTCAGTGGTTCATCCACTCAAAACAGGGTGAACGGCACTTTCACATTCGCTTTGCAGCCCTCTATCGGCCAAAACCGCACTAAAGAAGTTTCCAACCGTCGGGTAGTGGTCCTGTAGTTCGAGTGAAAATTACAAAAACTTGCTTTACGGCAGACCTACAATCCAATCAGAGCCAGCTATGCTGCAGTATTTACGAGAGTGCTAATGAACAATTACGCATCTAACCTGTAGGGGGAGCAAAGAGCAATAACTCTTTAGTGTTGCTTTAATGTGTAAACATCATGTCGAGAAAACACTGTGTTTTCAGCAGTAAATGCAAGTTTGTGTTGTTTTCACTACCAAAGGATGAGGATGTGAAGAATCGTTGGCTAAAATTACTTTTTCAATTAGGGATTTACAGGGGTTTGGCAATGAAACATGGTTCAGAACAACATGCGTCTTCTAAACACAACTGTAAGTATGATGTATTACGTGTTTATTTCCCCCCTGAGTGTTATAAAATGTCTAGTTTACTGTAACGTCTGATCAGTAAGCCGCGCTAGCAACGCATGTTGTGGTTAAACTACTTTTTACCATTTGCTATGACCCGGTTAGCTTACATACTTGCTTAAATGAGTTTAAAAATGTTAGTGTCAATTCAATGGTGAATGATGTGTATTGATGTCATGTTAGCACTAGGTCAATGCATGTTGCACTATTGTTGGACTGTGCAGAGACTGGGTCAGTTGACCAATCAGAGCAGAGTAGGCTACCGAATGGAGGGGCTTAGGCAGGGGATCTCTGAGAAATGGGGTAATATATAATTTTTATTTTGAGAAAATGACAGTGTTTTTTGACCTTGCATGCATTTAAACCTGTTGTTGGGGACTCCTTAACAATATTAGGAAGCTTAGAAATTGCACCTGACTGGCACTTTACCTAACAAAGATTAATAAGCGCTGAACAATATTCCCCATTGTTCATTGTTGATACACACTTCACCTTTAAAAATTGTGAACCACCTCATTTATCAAAACAGATAAACTTTAGTTTTTCCATAAACAGTTTTATAAAAATGTTTTGTATTACAAACATGAAATCATTCGAGGTAGGACTAAAACCCTCCGGCTGACTGAAAATATATAAACTACCTCACACTGAAAAGCAAAGCTAGATGGTTCATAAGACCAAAGGAATTTGATTATTTTAACCTCAATTCTGTTGTATTTGTGTTTTGATGTCATGGAAAAATTAAATTGTTTAGATAAAAAAGCGGTTTATATCAGAAGTAAATCGCAGAAAGGAGAGAAGTCTGTCTCTTGCTTCATCATAAGAGCTTTGGTAAATAAGCAAATCCCCTTGTGTTTACACAGGAGTGAGATGCTTTGGCTTCTCTCACAGCAGCTCTGCTTTCATATAATTAATGATTGAGCACTAGATTACCCATAATGCACTGTGCTTGTGTCAGAACAGCCTTTCTATCGGTCTCCACGTTGAATTTATAGTGCGGAAACTCCCTTCCAGTCACAGTCATGCCTGTACACCTTTACTACTGTAGAGAAAAGACTTCTTTAAAGTGACTGTTCTTGGGGATATTACAAAGGACCGAAGAAAACAGTTGCCTGTTCCAACCCAGGAGCTTCCTCTGATACAACACACCTCCTCAGCAGGCTTGCGCTGTTTAAAGAGACGATTCGATTTGTCAGGTATTTGAAGGAAAGCCACAAAAAAAAAAAACAATTCGAAGAGAGAGACCACTAAGAGAAAGAGAGAGAAAGTTGCTGTGAAGTCACCTTCAAAAAGATGCCCCGGTGCCACCGCATTACCGTGCTGAAATGGCTTCTCGGGGAGGAGGCAGCGATTCTATTATTCTTTAAAATGCAGTCCAATGGCTTTTGGGCGCGTGTGGAAAAGCCATTTCAGCATGGGGTCAGAGGGCTGTGCCTTCGGCATATTGTCTTCCTTGTCTCTGCATTTCCAGTGTGACGATGCCATGTAATAGTGAGACCTGAACTGTGCCCTATAACAGGCCAGGCGCAACAGCCACATTCAAAAATCATAGCACTTTTAAGGAAACGAGGACAACTTGTGTTGAAAACAAGTTGACAGTAATAGTAATGCTATATTAGATAACACTCTGGCTCTGGTCAAAATGATTGGTGGCTTGGGTAGATGGTATAAATATACTATGTTCTAGAATATTTGACCCAGGGCCACAAAACCAGTCATAATGTTGCACAGATATATTTGTAGAAATAGCCAATGGGTCAATATTTTCATTTTTATTTCAATTTTTTATGTCAAAAATCATTAGAATATTAAGCAAAAATAATGCATTTATCATAAGTAATATGTGTTGCTAAGGACTTTATTTGGACAACTTTAAAAAGACAATTTTTTCAATATTTAGACTTTTAAATTGTATCCCGGCCTAGTGATGTAGTACTCGAGTCCGGCCTCAGCCCTGCTTTCTCAGACTCCCCGAATATGAAAACTGACATGTTTTATGGTCTTGGTCTTGACCCTTCAAAGACTCGGTCTCGACTCGGCATAGGCGGTCTCGTCCCCATTACTATCCCGGCCAAATATTGTCCTAATAAACCACAAATCAGAGGAAAGCTTTCATTCAGTCTTGAGGTGATCTGTAAATCTCAATTTAAATTTTTTGTACTAAAATTGGTTTTGTGGTTCAGTCATAGATCTACTTTTGGTTAAATTCTGTATTCTTAGTACTTTACCCAATATATATGTGTGCTATATGCTTATAAGGGAGTATAACATTGGTACTGTCCCAATGAAAGGGTACTGTCCCAGTGACAACTTTTGTACCTTTATTTCAGAGAGTGTAGGTTAGTGACCTGCTTTGATACACATAGGCTGCATCAGAAAGCTTGAAAATGCTGCCTTCGGAGGCAACATTCCAAGGCAGGAAGGCATCAAGGACATCCGAATCCAATGTTTGGGTTACTTCATGTCTCCTAACATATTTTCATCATCTTGCCCCACAATTTTATGCGTGGATGTATGTGGGGAATGTGATTGGTCAATCCAGGTTAAGTTCGAAAAAATAAAATGGCGGCCGGAGCAGCTGGAGTTTAGTGTAAATAAAGTTTTATTTTCACTTATTACACTTTTTGATTGCATTTCTAGCAAAAAAAAAAAAATAGTATTGTAGTTTTCAACTATGCGACTAGTTATCATCAAGATGCAATCTGTTTATATTCAAACAGAATTCCGGTGCGTTGCCTATGAAGGCTGTCAAATTCGGACGCAGACATAGTCATTGCTTACAGTATCTAGAGCAATCTAATCTTTCATTTGAAGAGTTTCGTTGCAAAACGAAATCTCGTTTTTTGGTTGTGCATTCCAATTAATATCAATTCAACTGCAGTTGGTTTGTTTTGATTTAAACCTTCATAACTTACAGCTAAGTAGCACCATAAAACAAAACAATAACATGATAACATAATAAAAAAGTTAGTTATCTGTTTTTTTTGTTATATATTAGTTTTTTTTTTTCATTTGTTTGCATTTGACAGTAATCCAGCTGATACTATTTCGGAACAGAGCTTCTTAATAATTTCCTTACACCAAAAAATGATTCATTCAATTTAATAATTTTTTTTAAGGATAGTGGTTGCAATCAATTTATTTAAGCTACATTTAAACAAAAGCTTTTAGTTTTTTTGCCTTTCTAATTTTTGTTTTTGTTTTTTAAATGTAGTTTAAATAAATGTATTGCTATGATTGCAATAAATTGAACCACTTACCTTAAAAAAAAATGATTAAATTGAATGAATAATGAAAAATTGAAGATACATTTAAATAAATGTAAAGTATATAAAATAAAACTAAAATAATTTTTAAAAATCTGCAAGACTTCACAATATCTAGAATGAACTAACAATGAACAATATTCTACAGAATTTATTAATTTTAGTTTATATTCATTTCAGCATTTACTAATACAACTTTATTTTATCCACAATTAACCAATATGATCAACTGTATTGGCAATAACTAACATGAACGAAGACTAATAAATGCTTGCAAACGTATTCCTCTCTTACTCTTACGTCTCTACCATTAACAAATAAAACCTTTTTGTAAAGTGTTACCAAAAATCCATCAAAGATGGCAGCAAGAGAGAAATGATCAGCATAGAAGTACTTAAAATTAACTTTTATATAAAATATAAACATATAAATCTTATGAAACTGCACAATTTCCACAGACTTATAATTAAATGCTAATGAAGTAGGCTACCAATCTGTTAAACACTAGCTATAGTTTATTAACGTCTTAGTGAAAGCTTTAAATTGTTACTCATCATTTGCTTTCAACAAGTTAAGTAAATAGCATATGATCGTTAGCTGGCATAGCCGTGGCGAGCGTTGCAGTTGCCAGCAACACTGCTGCTCAGCTCGCAGTCATCTGCCCACGATTAATGTTAAACTACGACTCAGTTAGGTGTTGGTAAAAGGGCCACTGAGTTCAGCATAAAAGCACATTCATTAAAACACTACACAAACATAACGAAACCAGTCAAAAACTGAGTGACTGCAACACCTGTCGACTCCCTCTATAAAAACCCTGTTGTCTAGACAAGAGGTTCAGAGACGCTTTTAGTGCTCAGGTCTCAGACAGCAGCGGTGATTTAGAGCAAAGACCTCACAAGTCTTTTATGCGGTATTGCCCGAGTCGTTCCAGGTCTGTTTTCTCTTTGCACGTGGGTCATAATATGACTTTTGACATTATTCATCATTTGCTCGTAAACCTGTAATAAGTGAGTGTCATATAGAAACCATAACTCATGTTATGGACACCTTTACAGAGTTGTAATGTTTTAATGTCACAAACTTTTACCTTACATATATGGCCGAGAGCACTGTTCTGAAAAGCAACTAGCTAAAAGTTAAACTACGCTTAATACAGTATATAGCATTATATATTTAGTGAACCAATTCTGTTTCACTGTTTGTTTTGATTTAATGTTGCCATCCAAACCTAAATTAATAAACCTTTTATAAATGCCAGAGAAATACTATTAGTTTATATAATGTCAAAGTTTAAAACCATTTAAAACATTCTGCCCCCTAATTTATCTTCATTGCAAACTTGAAGGCTACAGTTTTAAAGAGTGCATCCCCATCACTGTAACATACAGCATATAGCATCGCTAAAAGCAAGGTGAGATGGAGCATTTCCAGTTAGAAACCAATTAATCCAATTCCAAGGCTTAAAAGGATTTGCTGTGTAGATCAATGCTACTGTAATGGAGACCAGTATTAGACTAAATCTGTCTTCGATGACCTTGCACTCGTGTGCTCACACTGATAAAAGCAACTGAGGACCATTATCATACAGTAACGGGGACGTCTTTGTAAAACAAACCGGCTATGTTTAAGTGCATTCATAAAGCATCTACCAAAAAAGCAGGCTTATCTCTTCATTGATATTCTTTTGTGATGGCTGAAGTGGGGCTGAAGTACGTCTTGTATGTAAGTCAGTGTTTTCGGTGCTTCAAAATGCGTGTTGAGAGACTTTTATTAAGATAAATGGGATGTCACGTGAGGCGTGAAAATGTCTTGTGTTGAATAGCTTCCTGATAATGAAGGAAGAAACCATGGAAAGGAGTTTGCTGATTACATTAGCTTGGATGAGGATGAAGCTCTTGAGATAGCCCAGGTGACATTTTCCTTCAAATACTAAATGTCCTCAACATCAGCACTCCTTTTGTTCAGGTTCAGCTATCAGACGAAGTCACAAAAGTCACCAGCAGCTTTATTTTAATTTCACCAGAACAGAGAGTAATATGGGAAATGGGCTATGAAGTGAAAGTGGATGCGAAAAACAACACAATTTAATAAGACTACATATCAGATGTAGACAACTGCATTAAAATTGTGGTTAAAGGTGACCAGAAATATTTGGGGGTCATTTAACATTCATGATAGCAAAAATAAAGGTTATGCTATGTATATGTATATGTGACCGATCACGGAAAGAAGGGACACAAGTCAGATCTGGGACATTTTGAGTTATTCACATATTCTGAAAGTGTAGTTTCCAAGCTTTCCAACGATGTGTAACACATGGAAATTTGATAATATTTGGAGAAGTTGTGGCAATTTGAAGGTAGGCACTCCAAAAACCTTAAAGTTGAGAAAAGGGCTTCTAAAGATTTTGCAGTTTTCACCTAAGCCCTTTTCACACAGACATTCCGGAAAATACATGGGAAAGGCATCCTGGATTTTTCCAGGATCCTTAGATTTTTTGTTCATTCACACTGCCATGATAAGCCGGCATCTGATGGTCCCGGAAAGACACGTGACCTGTTGAAAGTCCTGCCCTCTCTTCTACGCAGCGTCTGAAGTTTGCATATTATTAATTATTTATCCCTCCAGAAACCACTCGCATGCATTTTTGTTTATGATAAGACTATAAAGGAGCGCGTGAACGCACAGTTCTATGCTGGTGAATGATCTCAGCTTCTGAGTGGATATTTGACAAGCTCCCTGATCTCTGCTTTAATCCAGTTTTCAGACATTTCTCATCGTGATTGTTTATAAGCATTTAAAACCCGCATTTTGAGGAGCTGAACGATATATCTTGGTGGGATGATGCGTGGGAATTTTTGTTTATTATAGCTCAAATCAGCACGTGACGCAATATTCTTTTATGCTGCTGAATGATCTCCGTTTCAACGAAGTAAGTAATAATCTAACTTACCTGATATCTGCTTCAGTCCAGTTTGCTGACATTTCTCATCGTGAATGTTGTAAATCCATCATTTTAAAGAGTTAAACCAACTTCATGTTGCCATGACATGCGCGTCCTCACTACGGCACGTGCGTCATTGTTTATGCGTCTTATTTATCATTTCCTGATAACTGCTTCAATCTAGTTTGCAGCAAAATTTGATTTTATTAAGCTGACTGATCAGTAACTGAGTTTAATGAGGCAGGGCTGTAAACACAATAGACACTGTGGGAGACATGTCCCCCAATAATAAGAAATGGCCAAATTACCCACCCCAAAATATTTTTTATGTTTTTAATATGCATACATATATCCCTGGATGTTTTGGTCCCTCTTAATGTTCTTGGTTTGGTTATGGCCTTGAGGTCCCTTACGTTTAGAAACTAAATGGCCATTTCTTGTTTTGTAAAGGCTTTAAGGGGTGGTTGCCCAGACAGGGTTAAGATTAATTTAGGAATAGGCCTTAGTTATATCAGGACATTTAACTCTTTCCCCGCCATTAATTGGTCAATTAAGAGGGAAACGCTTCCCTGCCAATGACAAGTATTTCAGTCTTTCCGCAATACCGCTATTCTCCACCAGGCGGATAACCAGGTGTCCACAACTTCTAAAACCCGGAAGTATCGCCCTAGGGCAAACAGCTGTATGTCGGTGTAAGTTTTGAGGATCGCTCTACATCTGATCTCTATCAAAAGTCCTTCACAAAAATCTCAGCTTTTTGCACAAAATTTTGTGTTTTTAAAGAAAACTTTAAAATATATTTTATTTTATTTGAGAGGTGATAAAAGAGAACTAATGAAGGTAGGATGAAACATGTTTTGTTTGAAGCAGAGGGTCTGTTCTTTCATTTGGTATATTGTATGTATAGATATTTTAAGAAGACCATTTTCTGGAAGGCATTAAACTTTTGTGAAAATCATGAAAAATGCTGGCGCTGGTTGGTAATAAAAAAAACGCTGGTGGGGAAAGAGTTAAGTAGTTTTTATAACCACACCTTACAAAAACCAATACTGGTGTGCATCTTGTAACAAAACAATGACACTAATATATGTCAGTTCAAGTGACGACCCTTAAATGTCCTAAACCCCAATTATATTATTATACATATACACAGACACACAGACACACAGACACACAGACACACACACACACACATATATATATATATATATATATTAGATAGGTAGGTAGGTAGATAGATAGAATATATATTAGGGATGCACCGATATAATTTTTTTGGGACAGATACTGATTTAAACATACAACTTCTGGACGATACCGATGCCGAAACCGATTATTAAACACTTGTATACAATACTATACAGTAGGTCTATTAGCTAGTTTATTTCTGCAGCAAATTATTTTTACTGATCATGGATTGGATCTAATTAACATTCCACTGCCCAACATAATAAGAGAGGCACAAATTAAGCTAAAACAAATATAAGACGACAGCATGACAACCTTCAAAGGTGGTTTTTGCTATTTAGCATTTATTTTATTAACAACATGAACTCATTTTTTTTTACATATAATGGATTTCTTTATGCAGTTAATTAATAAACAATCGGTATCGGCCTTTCTCATGCTATTGCCGATATGCCGATGGTTTCAAATTCGTCAAAAATCGGCCGATAAATATTGGTGGCCGATAAATCGGTGCATCACTAATATATATAGTGCCTTATGGTCATTGAGGTAATGAAGTCCCTTGTATTTAGAACCTTAAGGCTTTAAATGTGACAGTACTGTCCTATAACGTTTGAAGCCCTGATGAAAAGCCCCTCATGCGTCTGCGAGAGGAATTAAAGAAAGAAAGCAAGTCTGTGAAACAACCTTCAAGCTAATTAATAATTTCCACGTTTCCACTTAAAGGTGAGAGTCTGATCGTTACACTGTTTGTTTAAAGTTCAATGAAAGCACTACGGCTGAAGAAGCATTCAGCATTACCGACCTTCTTGCACGATTTAACAAATGTTTCCTTAAAGCAAGACCTTTTACGACAGATACAGAATGAACAGAATGATCTCGCTCGCTACTGAGGAGCAAAAAGAAACCGAATCGAGATTTGATTATACTGATGTGGTTCAGCCTGATAAACCAACACTTTGTGGTGGAAGAAGGGAGAAGAAAGAAAACAATCCAGGCACGTTAAATGAGATGCATCGATCTTTTTAATCAGTTTCAAAGCTGGGTTAAACCCGGCCCGTTCTTCTGAAGTGGCTTGGTCTTGCATCAGACAATATTCCTATAATTCCCTTTAGATGGGGTTTAAATGCCGTATCGAACTGCTCTTCGCTATCCAATGACACAGAGCAGTGTGCGCTCTCACTTGAAAGGTGAGCTGATCACGCAACATTCGATTTATGGTATTAGCGTTTGTTGTGGTGGTGGAGAAACATGACGTCTGAACAGAAGTGGGATAAGTTGCTATGGGCAAGTCTGTGACTTCCTTTCAGATGTTTGTGACTGATAAGCTTGCAAAGCTTTTGCACAAGTTCTGTCAGCACTATAAAAACCATTTCCATTCTGTATCCAGGGCATGTTTGGGATCAGCATGTCATATAAATTTGAAAGATGAAAGGGTTGAAACAGACATGGAGAGGAGAAGCTGCTAAACCATGTATTTTGCACCCTACCCAACTCCTACTTTCCGAAATAAAAGAGCAGCCACTTTCATTCACCTCGCCATTTGCATAGTAGCACACCGGTTTCTTCTTGATCCAGACCCCCGAGATGGCCCACAAGAGCTGGTTTAAACCCACTCACTTCCCCTGCTTTAAAATGCTTGACTTCTTCAACCCCGAGAAGTGTTATCACTCGTGTGCACTCTCTCAGGATGCACAGAAGAGAGTATGTAGGGTGTGCTGCTGCCCACACAATATGAGCTTCTCGCTGCATCTAAAAGTTTGCAGTAAATACTCACAGCTCCTCTCACACAGAACATACGTCACCAACTGATGTGGGTGGCCGGAGCTACGACAGCGTGAAATCAAAGTTAACCCTGCGGCAGCTAAGATTAATTTCACACCTTGGGGTCACAGATTCTTACCCGCACACATGGACACACATCTGAAGAACCCAATGAATTTTTTTTTTTGAGTGGTGGTCTGGGACCTCTTTGTGAATTGGAGGAAAATACACTGGTGGGTTTGAGAAGACTTGGGGGTTTAAGGTAACATTTAAAATTAAATTCAAATCTAGACAAATAAGGTTTTTTTGGGGGGGAATTTTAATAAAGGATAAAGAAAAAATAAAAATATTTATGAATCTGCCGTATTTATAGGTCTCTAGGCAAACAAACACACCTTTGACATTGATAACTGTAACTACGGTATACAAGGAAAATTTTTTTTTCAATTGAAGCACACAAGATGCTTACAACTAAAAAAAAATCTGCTGAAAGAAACAAGAAATGGGACTCATACACAAGGGGACAGCAAGAAATTTTAGATTTTAATTTTTTTATTACTTAAATATACAATTAGCATTAGTAAGACTATTAACTCTTTCCCCGCCATTGACAAATGAACTGGTATAATCTAAAAATAGGGCATATTCATAAATATTTTTATTTTTCCTTTATCCTTTATTAAAATTCCTAAAAAATATATATTTGTTTTTCTAGGTTTGAATTCAATTTTAAATGTTACCTTAAACCCTGAAGACTTCTTAAACCCACCAGTTAACTCATCAATTATGAGAAAACCCTGCCAATGACGAGTATTTCCGGCTTTTCGCAATAAAAAGCCTGACGTGCGCCAACTTTTTAACAGCGCGTCAGTTCTACGCAGACTGTAAGCGCTGTGATTGGTCCCCTTGAACCCCTCCCATCAAGTAAAAAAACTGTGTCATAGGTATTTCCGTTTGTGACGGTGAGAACAAAGATGGGCCAGGTTGAGGAGCGATTTAACGCAAACTGCAACAAAAGTCGCTGGCTATTTACTTCCATCACTGCTGGTCTTCCCAAAACATACACAATTGCGAGGGTCTGTTTTTTTATTTGAAATAAGAAGAACATTTTCTGGGAGGCATTGAACTTTTGTGAAAATCATGAAAAATGCTGCAAGGGCTGGCAATTAAGAAAAAGAAACGCTGGCGGAGAAAGAGTTAAAGATAAAGTTGAATCAAAAATGAAAATTCTGTCACCATTTACCATCATGATGTCCTTAACCTGTATATACTGTACCTGAACACAAAGGAAGATATTTGTAATCAAGCAGGAAGCACGAGCATCCATTGACTTCCATAGTAGGAAAACAAATACTATGGAAGTCAATAGTGCTCCAAAACTGCTTGGTTTCAAACATTGCTCAAAATATCTTTGTGTTCATCAAAACAAAGACAACTTGAGAATAAATAAACGTTCCTAGAATTTAAAATTTTGAGTGAACTATAAATATGGAAAAATAGAAGTAGTATTTCAAGTGGTCCCCATTGTATTTATCCACTAAAATTATCCACTTTATTAAACATTATAAACAACTTAACACAGGGTTTAAAGTCCCATTATGGTAGACAGATTGATGTACATTTACAGCACATTTATTCATTTAGCAGACGTTTTTATAAAGAGCGACTTACAGGTTGCTTTGCTTTATTCTTACAGCTGTTTAATACTAGCCTGGGTCAATTGCTGATATACATGCTGATGTAAATTATAGTGGATTATACAGCCTAAAAGGCAGAGCCGACGCCAGACCATAACTAACAGGGGGGCACTTGGCTTCCAACGGGGGGCACGCAATAGCAACAATAACTTGCAAAAACAAGACATTAAAACAACAAATACAGTGCAAGCACACACTCATACAACTGGTACAGACTGTCAGCTCATTTCCCATATAAAGTGCAAAAGGCCACAAACTATGCGCAAAACTATTGAACTTCGACCGCGGCGTGAGCGCAAGCTGAGCAACAACAACAAACCACCCTCGCGCGGCGCAAGCCATTGAAATGAATGGGTTTCATAGCGCAGCGTACACCGCGTCCTAGCTTTAAAAAAGCCGCTTTACCATAATCACGTCGTAATGTTGTTAACGGTCTATAGCCACACTTCACATTTAAGCTTACGTAATTTAAAACAACGCTAACTTAACTTTTAAAATAGCTGAAGACGGCATGTACGAACATTAAACTTCCTTAAAACAGTGTCCTGTAGATTTTTTTTATTTATTTTTTTATTATAAGTGCAGACATACAACAGATAGTTAAGTAGTAAACAACGAAAACATAACAGACAACAAAAACAACAATTGTGACAATGATTTGTTCTGCTCAATGATATAGAAAATAAATGAATAATAAATTAAACAGAAATATAGATGATAATATTGTTATGAAGCAATGATAATAAGCAAAATAATAATAATAAGACAAAAAAATAGTAATAATAATTTAAACAGATAATAATACATATTTGGGTAGTATTAATAATAATAATAATAATAAATATAATATCATGTATATTATGTCATAATAGTATTTACAGTAACAATGGTAATACCAATGATAATTCTAGGGATTGTTATGGTTTTAGGATAGTTTTTTTTCCTAATCCCATTATAATAACTTAATAATAATAAATAATAAACAATGATTATTATTAATGATTATTATTAATAGTAATGATCATTATCAATAGCAATAACAGTAACAATACTGAAAACAATCAATATAATATTATATAAAATGATGGTGATGATATTAACATTTTGTAAAAAACAGCAATAGTATTAGTATTATCACTAATAATAATAATAATAATAATAATAATAATACCAACAACTACATTAACAGCACACATACCCAACACATAACACACCAATCCAAACTTCTGTATCAGTGTTTGTTTCTTTTTCTTCTTTTTGATTCATGATAAAATGATGAATTGTATATGTAAATATGTCCAAGCTAAGGTGGTGCATTAAAAGAAAGATGCGGTGCATCAAAATCAGCATGTGGTGCATTAAAATCAAGGGTGGTATGTGTTGGGTACTAGATTTAGTTATATTTATGTATTTTAATTATGTTTATTTAATTTTGTTTTATAATATTTAAATCGCTACTTATACAAAATAATGTCCTGTAGATTTGTAAATTCGACCTCTAATCTCTGAGTTTGAGCCAGTCTGTGTTTGCATGAAGAAGCAGGCGGTGCTGTTTCATTCTAAATGTTCTAATATCCATATTTTACATGATCCATAAAATGACGCGAAAAACACGTTGCTAGTATCAAGTCACAAATATGCTAAAGCCTAATGACGCACGAGACCCGGCAATACAACCAATCAGAGAAACTGGTCTATTTTTATTAAAGAAAATATGTATCAACTATTTTTTCCTTATTTGATTACATTAAAAGTCATGAAAAATTCAATGTTTAATTTATTTTTAATTATTCTTGATATATATTAAATTAATAAAAAACTTTGTAGGTGGGGCACAACAACCTGTTCGGGGGGGGGGGGCACTGCCTGCGAATGCCCCCCCTTGACGCCGGCCCTGCTAAAAGGGATGCACAAAAAGCCACAACTTATCAGGTAACAGATACATAAACAAGCATGTCTTTTTTAGCACTGTTACTAGCATCTGCTGGTAACATTGATGGTTTTTCAGAGCAAAAAGCTTCAGCGCAGGGTAAATAATGCATACAATCATTTATTCATCTCAGACTGATGAAACCTCAGCGACACGCGGGGCGCGGTCGAAGAAAGGCAAGAAATAAACAATAGCAGTGTGTGTATTCGTCAACCCATAGGTAATTCTGATTACAGCCAAGGTTGATATCCCAGAAGGCTTCTGAGAACTCAACAAATTCCAGTTTTGAGTGAAATAAGATCAGAGAAGTAACAAACCAGATTTGTCTGAAAAACAACGCAAGCAGAATGCTTGACTGCTTTGTGTTTTAACATGCCGGCATGTTTGATATCAAAATAGAAATAATAAAATACTCTCAAACGTTTTCATGCCGAATGCACCTTAGCGCCATAAATCTTGCGTCCAGATATGTTACAAAAGCACATTTGGGGCTGTTTTCTGCACCATCACACAAAATGCAGGATCCAATTTGAAACGGATCATTTTGGGAAGAGGAAGAGAATGCAATGGCCTCTGGCTTTGGGTGTAATTGTATGTCGTGCAGGATTCTTCCCAACACAAATCAAACAGCGGATGTAAACAAAGTTAGCGAGAGAAAGAAAGGCAGAAAAACAAACAAAGTGCATGAGAAACAGGCCAAAGGACTGTGTCGTCCTAATCACGGTGGCTAGGGAAGCCCTTACATGGACTAGTAAGCAATTTTTTTTTCAACATCCTGTATTTTTCCACTGTAGGAAACCTCCAGAGATACAGTCTGACCCTCTGAGGGCATTCGAGTACATCTGACAAATCAATTAAAATTAAAATGACTATTTTAGGATTTCAAGGGAATCACCAGATAGGATTACAGTAAATTTTCCTTGGTTACTGACATAATGGTGATCGAGTCGCTGTACTGCTGGTTGCTAGCATGCGCGTCTCTCGCTCACTGCAGATTGGTGCAACTGGAAATTTTACCATTACAGGTGCAATCACACACGGTAATGTGCTGTTATGCCAATAAATCACTGAGAACCGAAACAGACAGGCAGTGGCAGGACATCAGTTTAGCAGTCAATAACCATAGAGCAAGAAGTGATGGGAAAGTCATGCAATACTGATGGCTGAGAGCACAGGGCTGATGAAGAAGGTGATGAAATCGGCCTGTTGTGAAACTCCGTTCTTTACAAAGACGCCCTTCGAGCATGATCAATGAGCTGTTGACATCACAACATCCTGTGGAAGATGAAACTCCCAATATGAAGCCAATCATCTCACCGTGTCAGCAAAGGCACAACAAAAGCTGTGTTCTTTAGAAATTAGATCACTTAAATATTTGATCATAAAGGTTAACCTGTACCTACTGCAAAATACATGTGCAGTCACTGAGATTAAAAAAGATTAAGCAAATTTTAGATATATTATTTAAATAATTTGAGATATCGAATACATGTAACTTGTGACTGATCTCATTTATGATGATGTAAGGACGCTCAGCTCTTCTGACAGTGATTAAAGGACATAGAAAATGGTTCCTAGCTGTCACTGGGGCAATAACCTCTTAAATTGTTCACAGTGGTACTTAAATAGTTCACACTGGTACATCAGAGGTACATATTGGTACCAAAGAATGGATATTAGTATCTAAAATGGTCCCAAATGTATACACATCTGTAAAATAGTACATATTAGGACATTTTTAAAGAGTGCTGGCCAGTGACAGCTTCAAACTATTTTTAACATTTGCTGGGCAAACAGTGATGGGCAAACAGTGCCGGGCAAAGATTAATCGTGATTAATAGCATACAAAATAAAAGTGATAATATATTGCATAATATATGAGTGTGTGCTGTGTGTAATTATTATGTATATACAGTATAAATAGACACACATCCATGTATGTATTTAAGAAACATTTACATGTAATTATTTATATTTTATATATTCTATATGATATAAAAATAAAATAAAAAAAAATATATAAAAAAATCTGAAATTAATATATGTATGCGTGTGTGGTTAAATTTACATAATTACACACACAACACACACATTATGCAAAATCACTTTTATTTTGTATGTGATTAATCGCAATTAATCTTTGCCCAGCACTAAAAAATAATTTATTTTTAAACAGTGGAATTTACCTTTTTAATATGATTATGTTATCTCAGGGATTATTTGCCCGGTGACAGCTTCAAACTATTTTTTACTTTTTTCGTATATAGCGCAATATGGTTCCAGCAGTAAAAAATAGTGCTGGGCAAAGATTAATCGCGATTAATCGCATCCAAAATAAAAGTGATTTTTGGGATAATATATGAGTGTGTGCTGTGTGTAATTATTATGTATTTATAAACACACACACTCATGTATGTATTTAAGAAACATTTACATGAATTTATTTATATTTATACACACACGTTTTGTGGGGAAATTCCATAGATGTAAAGCTTTTTATACTGTACAAACTGTATTTTCTATTCCCTAAGTTCCCCTAACCCTAACCCTTACCCCAACCATCACAAAAAACTTTCTGCTACTTCACATTTTCAATAAACATCATTCTGCTTGATTTATAAGCTTGTTTCCTCATGGGGACATTAAAATGTCCCCACAAGGTCACAAAAATACTGATATTCCTATAATTACCAGGTACACACACACATTATGCAAAAAAATCACTTTTATTTTGTATGAGTTTAATCGCAATCAATCTTTGCCCAGCATTAGTAAAAAATCACTTTTATTTTGTATGCGATTAATCGCAATTAATCTTTGCCCAGCACTAGTAAAAAAAATCACTTTTATTGTGTATGCGATTAATCGCAATTAATCTTTGCCCAGCACTGGTAAAAGTCACTTTTATTTTGTATGCGATTAATCGCAATTAATCTTTGCCCAGCACTAATAAAACCATTTTATTTTTACACAGGGGAATTTACTTTTTAATATGAAAACTGTCTTATAATTTAACCTCACAGCTGAATGGTTTGGATTATGTCCTGGAATCGTTTGTAAAAAAAAAGAAAAAAAATATGAACCAAGAAAAATGTGTTTTTAGGCTTTGTTGCATTCTAAAGTCGCATGATGCATGGCTACCATTTATGTCTCTGTCAAACATCTCTTTTTGCGCTTCTGTGCTCAAATTCTGTTGTTCATTCATTTCTGGTTCGAATGTTTTGTGTCACATTACGTTTAATGAGTTCATTTACAAGTTTAACATTTCAAAGGCTGAGAAATGAAAGATTTCTGTCTGTAACATACCATGGTTGATGGCTAATGGGAAAGTAAGCCATCCACAGCCTCTGGATGAGGACTAATAAATGAACTTTACTTGGAAGTCTTTTAGTGTTTTAAAATGAATGTTGGCTATTATATGAAGTTTTACTGTGCCAGTGTAATGTGACAAATAAACATCATTTGGTGATACACCCAACAAAACGATCCTCTATATTAATATATATATATCACGTTAATGCATTTTCCACAATTCCAAAACAAGTCTCTTCAAAAACAAGAAATGGTTCACCAAAGTTTACTGTATTTTTGAAAAGTGCCTTAAAGCATTCAAAGCCGTAGAGCCTGGAATACAACATCTGTGATGTTACTGAACATTGCATTCGAGGAAACAGCTTCAAAGAAGCTACATCTCAGCAAAACAAGAAGAGCAACTTTAAAAAGGACAGTAAAGAGAGAAAAAGAGAAATATGCAAGGAGGAGCAAGTGGACAGACCCTAAGGGAGCGAGAGAGGGAAAGAAGCTATACTCATAGACAGAAAGAGTCATTACATGGAGAAAACAGGAAGATAAAGAAGAAGATAAAGGTGAGAGAGAGATCTTGCTTGTGGTAAAGGTGTCTTCAGGCCCGTAGATCGCAGAGAGAGTCCTATTACCCATTCCGAGTCCATCTTTAACTAAGCCTGCTTGGCTAGGGGCCACACGGAGGTGAAGAATCGCGGGGGAAATTCCGAAAAATAATTGGAAGGTCAGGTTTGATAATGGCCACTCCACTAAAAAACAAGCTCTTAATTGGCGCGAGGGCCATTTGGTCAGTTTTCAAGGTAAAATGTGAAAGCATTCATTATCTCCCTGGTGTTCACGTAGAGGAGGGGGGGTGCAGTTAGCTTGGGATGACACCTCCACCTGCACACTGTTCAATCTAAACGCAGCTTCTGCGCTCTCACTGCCCTAATGAGCCATTCACAGGCCATTACAAAATATTGCTAATGCTACGCAGGCTTTTCATATAGGTGAGCTCTGTAGGTGTAATAACGTACCTAGAGGGCTAACGCGGCCAATGTACTCTAACGGATTATTGTACCTTAAACCATCTTTGAATGGTAAAACATTTTGTACGCTGCCTGCATGGTGCGAAGACACCGCATAGACAAATGCATCAGCAAAATGGTGGTCATTTAAACAATTGCAAACACGCTAAACCGCTGTTGAATCAGAACAAGGTGTTGACATGTAAAACATCAGCAGGATTGAAACTGTTATATAGTTTAAACAAGAACTTAATATATAGTAACTTGTATTTTAAAGGGATAGTTCACCCAAAAATGAAAAATTGTGTCATCATTTACTCACCCTTGACTTGTTTTAAAGTTTAATAAAATGTCTTGAAGCAATGTTTGTAACCAAACAATTTTGGAGCATCATTGACTTCCAAAGCATTTTTTTTTCAACTATAAAAGTCAATGGTGCTCCTCCTTCCTGTTTAATTGCAAATATCTTAATTTGTGTGCAGCATATCAAAGAAATGTATACAGGTTTGGAACAACATGGGGTGAGTAAATGAACTATCCCCTTAAAGGAAAACAACACAGTTTTTCAATATTTTACTATATTCTTACCTCAACTTAGGCGAATCTATACATACCTATCTTTTTTCAATGCATGCACTTCATCTTTGTACAGCACGTCGTGAATGTGCTAGCATTTAGCCTAGCCCCATTCATTCCTTAGGATCCAAACAGGGATGAATTTAGAAGCCACCAAACACTTCCATGTTTTCCCTATTTAAGACTGTTACATGAGTAGTTACACGAGTAAGTATGATGGCAGAAAATAAAACATGGCGATTTTTTAACCGGATAAAAAATGAGAACTATATTGTATGACGGAAGAGCACTTAGTTTGCAGCACTTCGACCTCAGCTAATGATGATGTTACTGCGCCAAAGTGCTCTTCGGCCATACAATATAGTTCTCATATTTTATCTGCTTAAAAAATTCTTTTTATTTTCTGCCACCATACTTACTCGTGTAACTACTCATGTAAAAGTCTTTAAATAGGGAAAACATGGAAGTGTTTGGTGGCTTCTAAATTCATCCCTGTTTGGATCCTAAGGAATGAATGGGGCTAAGCTAAATGCTAACACATTTAAGACGCGCTGTACAAAGATTAAGTGCACGCATTGAAAAAAGATAGGTATGTATTAATTAGTCTAAATTGAGGTAAGAACATAGTAAAATATTGAAAAACGGTGCTGTTTTCCTTTAACAACGCTTAGTTTTCATTCACCAACAAACGGTCCCAAAGGAAATGAAAACACAAACGCAATGCGAGGTAATGTTGCTTTTGGCTGAATTCAATTCCTTGCGTTCAAGTTTGTAAATGGTAGAGGCCGTTGAGCCCTACAGCACAAACAACTTTGAGATATTTCATTTGAATAAAACAAGATGATCAAACAGTATTAATTCAAGAGTGTCAAATCTAAAATGGTGAATAGGGGGAAATATCACGGCAATGTGGTTAATTTAAAAGTCAGTGCCTTATTATTCAGCAAATGATGCAAATAGATGACAAAAAGCAAAGACAGGAAAGAACATGCATTATGCATAACACAAAAAATTTCAATGACATTAGTATGTCTAACTTAGCATGGCTAAATGCCCCTCATTTCCATTTAAAATAGCAAAATGCTGAACTGCACCTTATTTCTTATGATCTAACAGTAGATGCTTTTGTTTTGGTGCTCTGTACAAAATGTATGCATTTATGATATTTTACATAGAAGTCGTCGCAAATAATTACCCTATACACACTTTTTGTCGTCTTTTTATGTTTGTGGCTCATCTCGTACGCTACATATTAAACATGTGCACTATCCACCAAGTCGTGTCTCTTACAAATTGTAGTGTTTAAAATTACAACAGCAAAACAACTCTTCAATCACAACAACTGATTGGATCTGGTGGTGTGATTGATTTCTCCCGCTGATTTGCAATAACGTAAGAGAACATGAAAGACTCGCAATCCATGTAATATTAAAGTGAGCCAAGTTCATGACTTAGGGGTAGAATTACATCTTCACACCAGGCTTTCCTACACTACAAACACAGCAGATGGCATCAGAGCTTTCCAAACACATTTTTAAAACATCTTTGCACGGCATATAACAGAAAAAAGAACCACACACTCGCACAACCTGATCCCTTTAATTCCCATGATGCCATCTGGGCAAACAGGTGATGCTAATGAGGGATCGCCTCAAATCCCCAACAGCTTTGAAAGACACACTACCGCTTTTGTTTGGAGGGGTCAGTTTGACACCGCAGACACACACAGCGCTCCATCAATGTCTTGGTGGTCCTGGCCTTTCGCTCACTTGCATTAGCCCTGAAAGTTTAATGGAGTGAGCGAGAAAAGAGTTGGTCGAGGGGGGAGGGGCTGTCATATTGATCGGCATGATTGGAAAAACACACATATGGGCCACACAGCTACTGAGACAGAGGAAATACACCTAATCTGACCCTGAACAACTAAAATCTAGATTAATCTGACATACTGTAATCCAAAAAAGGAAAGAAATAAGAAATAATAACACTTCACAATAAGGTTCCAATTATTAAATAATATTATTTTATAGCTACATTTACTAATATGACCAACAAATGTTTACGGCATTAATTCATCTTAGTTATTGCTAGTTTATACTAATATAACTGGCCATGTTTGTTCCTAGTTCATTGTGCATCAACTAATGCAGATGCATCCTTAACTATCTTTAAAGGATTAGTCAATTTTCTTAAAAAAATCCAGATAATTTACCCACCGCCACGTCATGTCTTTCTTTGTTCAGTCGAGAAGAAATTATGTTTTTTGAGAAAAACATTCCAGAACTTTTTTTTTTTAATGGACTTTAATGGACCCCAACACTTAACAGTTTTAATGCAGTTTAAAATTGCCTTTCCAAAGGACTCTGAAAAATTTGAAATATGCACTTTTAAACCACAACTTCTCATCTTCCTCCGGTCCTGTGACACCCAGCGCGACCTCTCGTAATATGTCATCACGTCAAGAGATCACAGATGACGTATGCGGAACTACGCCCCAGTGTTTACAAGTGTGGAGAAAGAGGACCGTTCCGACGTTGTTGTATGTGGAATGATACTAATTAATGTCTTTGTGTCAGTTTATCGTTTAAAATGGTCCACAAATGTGCGTTTCATATATGTAACACGTGACCTTTCTACGTCATTACGCAATTACGCGTCACAGGCGCGTCACAGGACCGGAGAAAGACGAGAAGTTGTGGTTTGAAAGTGCATATTTTTCTTCCCAAAAATGACAATCTTTCACTAGATAAGACCCTTATGCCTCGTTTGAGATTGTTTAGAGTCCTTTGAAACTGCAATTTTAAACTGCATTGAAACTGTTAAGTGTTGGGGTCCATTAAAGTCCATTAAAATGAGAAAAATCCTGGAATGTTATCCTCAAAAAACATAATTTCTTCTAGACTGAACAAAGAAAGACATCAACATTTTGGATGACATGGTAGTGAGTAAATTATCTTTTTTTTAAGAAAATGGACCAATCCTTTAATAAACGCTGTAGAAAAATTATTTATTGTTAGCTCATGTTAAGTAATGTAGCCTAGTTATCTAAAATTAACAAATGGAACGGGATGGTAAAGTATTACCGAAAAAAAAAATCTGTCATTAAAATACAAAAAATGTAGTGTATCATATAACATTGTATTAAATATGATAAATATTCAGTTCCATAGTATACAGATAGTCTATATTAAGTATTATGGTTGTGGTACCATGATATTACCCAAGTAAACTTTATAAGTAAAGGTAAACTGTCAGAATAAAATGTCACTGGAGCTGTACCCTTTCAAAAAGTACATCTCAAATGTACATATTGGTACCAATTGTGATGCATATCTTTACCTAAAGGTACATACAGTAATAGGACCTCCTTAAAGGGTACTGTGAGAAATTTGGTACATACAGTATGTTAACCATTTTTTTAAACAGTGTAGCATGAAATACTTTGTTATAGTGAGAAATACAATTATTTTATTGAATGCCTTTGTTATTGTTGTATTGTTTTTTATTACCATTATAAAATTACAGCAAAAACTAAACTGGCAGGCTTGCAGAGGCAGACAAAAATAAGGTTTGATTTGCTGGGCTTATTAAAGATATGGGCCAGTAAAGGTTAATGAATGTGCTCTTTAATATCTTACCCTTGACAATTTCACCCCAACTTTCACCCTGCACAACAACTAAACGTCTCCTGACAGTACAGTGCATGAATATATTAAAATGCAGAGGAGGACTCGTCGCCAAAAGACTGAATGAGCATCAAAACCAGAACATCAATAGCTAGTTGCTTTTAAATGAATTTCACTCGGCAGTCCGAAATGATGTGGATGAGTGAAGGTCCTCATAGACCTAATGAGCTCTCTCCTTATCTTCTCCAGGCTATTAACATACTGATGGAGAGAGTGATGGCCATTACATCGGCAGAGAGACGGACATAAAACAGTCTATTCTGTCTATCCATCTATCCGCTCAGCATGGCTTATTACCTGAAAAGATGTTATAGATCAAAAAGTTTGCCTTGATTGGGCTTTATGATCATATCTGTTCCTGTAGCTCAATTGGTAGAGCACTGTATTAACAACGTAAAGGTCAGAAGATCGATACTAGTGAACAGGCATATAATATTGATAAAAATGCACAGGATAAATGCCCTGCAAATTCCTTTGGATAAAAATGTCTACCAAATGCATAACTGTAAAGTATTTACTCACTCTTTTCTTTTGAAATAATCATAAAAGTCCTAGGTTTTCCAAACTCCCCCATCTTCATACGCCCAAAAATACACAAATTATTTGCATTACATTTACATTTTTGCATTTGAAATCAACTTAAGGTGCATTACAAGAGTAAATGATGACAGAATTTTCATTTTTGGGTGAACTATCCCTTTAAGATTGTTCCTGTACCTCAGATGGTGGAGCATTGCAATGAAACACAAAGGCCATGGGATCGATTTCCATGAAAGACACACATAAAAAAAATGTATAGTTTAAATACACTGTAAGTCTCTTTGGATAAAAGTGTCTGCTAAATGCATAATTGTAAATGTAATGAAAACTTAAGATCTTGAAGATATCTCAAAGCTCACGCAGTGAGATACTCAACACAGTGACTTTCTTAAATCTTTTACTGTCTGTTTCTTTACTTAATGGTTACATCCTCTGCTTCTTCTATTGTGTGGACTGACCAACAGGCAAAACTGGTACATAAAATATTAAGCTGTCACACTAAAGTGGCTTGCTCTTGCATAATAAAACAATTTATTAATGTGACTGTGAGCCAAGGTGGATGTAAATGATTCTCCTTTAAAGGTGAGGTGCATGATCTCTGAAAGCCAATGTTGACATTTAAAATCACCTAAACAAACACCCCCCCCTACCCTAAATAGAATCTGGACCACCTTATGCCCACACATGCGCAACCAAGGCAACGATGTTGGTTAGTGAACATGACCCTTACTGCTGATTGGCTACAAGTGTGTTTTGGTACTTAGCCCGACTCTCTTTTCCAGAGTGTTTTTCAAAAATAATGCACGCCGCCTTTACACTCTTTAAACATATCTTGCCTGCAATCTCTTAGTGTTTTCGTAAATGACCGGGACAAACTTTAAAAATAAAAGTGGTCCAGAAATGTACCATAAAGACTCTGAGGAATAAATCACTTACTCTCTGGAGTTAGAGATAAATTGGAAAAAAATTAAACTATTTGAAAGCACAAAAGGCAGTATCTGTTAAATGTCAGAGAATGCCAAATATAGTTCATTTTAATAATAACTCTTTTAAAAGCATTAATCCTCAGAGTGCTATACTTGGGAGGTTATCAAGAATTTTATAATATACTTGTATGTGAAATGAGTCTTGCTTATGGCACACAGAATGTGCATATGAGGAAACGTTTGCTTAAGAGCCACTGAGATCTCAGCAAGTCAACAGGAAACCATCTGACGCTGTTTATTTTTTTAAAACATGTTTCGGGTTTTCATCTACACCTAGGCCTGTTAAAGGGATAGTTCGTCCAAAAATGATATTAAACCCATTATTTTCTCACCCCCAAGCTGTCCGAGATGCATATGTCCATAATTTTTGAGACGAATACATTTTCAGTTATTTTAGAAAATGTTTTAGATCTTTTAGTTAATCAAATGTAAAGTTACGGGGTTCAAGTCCAAAAAATGTGCATCCATTCTTCACAAAAAAATCCAAACGGCTCCACGATTATAAACAAGCCTTCTAAGGGTAATCCGCGCCGTTTTGTTGTAGAAATATAAACATTTAAAACTTTATAAACGAAAATAACTAGCTTCTTAGTCTAAGATGGCGGCGTTATCGGAAGCTAGTTATTTTCGTTTATAAAGTTTTAAATGTGGATTTCTTCAACAAAATGGCGCGGATTACCCTCAGAAGACCTTTGTTTATCATCGTGGAGCCATTTCAATTTATTTTGTGAAGGATGTATGCACATTTTTGGACTTGAAGGACGTAGACCCCGTAACTTTACATTTGATTAACTAAAAGATCTAAAACACTTTCTAAAATAACTAAAAATGTGTTTGTCTGAAAAACCATGGACATATACATCTCGGACAGCTTGGGGGTGAGTAAATCATGCGTACTAGCCATCTGCATGTGTAACGAACAATGACGCAGAAGATGACCCAGAAGCATAAATGAAAACTACTGTGTAGTCTACGGCGTACAGATTCTACACAAAAGTATAAAGCCAGCTTTACTGCTATAGATAACCCAACAATTCTACCATTTGTTAGCACAATAACTTCATGTATTGCTGTGAATTGCCAGCAACTTGAGCAATCATATCATGTTCCCCATTTCTCACTGTCTTAAATGTTTCTTTTTTCTGAGTGGGTTTAAGTCAGATCTTGATCAAACGACAGAACAAGAAACAGACATACAGTAAATACTCTGCAAATGGTGGTCTGATCTCTGCTATCGGCTGGGTAAACAGCCTTCTTGCACATCATAAAAGCTGGAGAGCATCTTTGTTGGCAAAAGATAAATGATATGCCTGGGAAACATAAAAACTGACTGAAGCATAATTCTGCACAGAAGATACAAAAAAAAAAACATGTTTACAGATCTACTTCACTGCGGCAGGTAGGTTCATTGTGTGTGTGTGTGTTTGTGTAGGTCATTCACACTGGTCCGTCCTTTTACCATCATTAGGTTCCATCAACCCTTTCTAAAATGGGGTATACCACACATGTACACCTCTCTCCTTTGATCATAGTCGCATCTCTCTCTCTCATTGGCTTTCGGCTGCTTCACAGTAAACAACGGACCTGCAGCGGTGGAGCTCGCTAATGAAGCATTTTACAGATGTAGCGTTCTGTTCTGCTCCACTACAAGAGCATTACAGCCAAAGTCACAGAAACCTCTCCTGACTTTCATCTTCAAATCTCCTAATGAACACCTGCTCTCATGATCACAACCTTTTCCCTCTCTCACTTCACTCGCTGACCCGCTCGCAGGTGGTAGGGTTGACCCACGGGTGGCGCTGTCCCTCCTGGGGGGGCCTGGAGCATATCTGGGCTCAGGAGGCTGGTGCTCATTGTTAATTTAACACTATTGATTTGGAGGTCTGGGGTGACAATTGGACTCGAGATCAGATAACTGTAAACATAAACCGCGGCGACATGTGAAGGGACACTTTGTGTGTCGCGGGGTTCGGCCGTTGCTGAGTGGCGGTAAGGCGTCTTGCTGTCTGTGAACATTCGCAGAACAAAATGGAAGCTACTTGAGATGGAGAGGCGACAGGGAAATAATAACCAAAATCGGGAAACCAGCTACCAGACTACACACAATGCAATTAAAGGAATAGTCAATTTTCTTAACAAAAAATCCAGATAATTTACTCACCACCATGTTATCCAAAGTGTTGATGTCTTTCTTTGTTCAGTTAAGAAGAAATTATGTTTTTTTGAGGAAAACATTGCAGGATTTTTCTCATTTTAATGGACTTTAATGGACCTCAACACTTAACAGTTTTAATGCTGTTTAAAATTGCAGTTTCAAAGGACTTCAAACGATCTCAAACGAGGCACAAGAGTCTTATCTAGTGAAACAATTGTCATTTTGGCAATAAAAATAAAAATATGCACTTTTAAACCACAACTTCTCACCTTCCTCTGGTCCAGCATGACCTCACGTAATATGTCATCACGTCAAGAGGTCACGGATGACGTATGCGAAACTACGCCCCAGTGTTTACAAGTGTGTAGAAAGAGGACCGTTCCGACGTTGTTGTATGTCGAATGATACTAATTAATGTCTTTGTGTCAGTTTATTGTTTAAAATGGTCCGCAAATGTGCGTTTACATGTAACACGTGACCTTTCGACGTCATTAAGCAATTTTGTGAGGTCATTACGCAATTTTACAGGACCGGAGGAAGACGAAAAGTTGTGGTTTAAAAGTGCATATTTTTAATTTTTCTTGCAAAAAATGACAATCATTTCGCTAGATAAGACCCTTATGCCTCGTTTGGGACCGTTTGGAGTCATTTGAAACTGCATAATTTAAAACTAATAAGTGTTGAGGTCCATTTTCCTCAAAAAACATAATTTCTTCAACTTTTAGAAATCAAAGGTTGTATAATGCATTTGGAAAATGTATAGTGACAAAATCACAGCCAATCAAAAGATATTTGATGTTCAATCAACATACTATAGAGCCAGTTTTATTATCGAATCTATCCACCATACATATCGTCCCACTGTTTTTGTTTGTTTGTTTTTGTTTAAATGTGTAAACCAGTAAGAAATATGCTACATAACTGAAGCTAATATGGGTTCCAAATGCAGTACATCTATAACATGAAACAAAACAAGAAACACGTATTTGATATAAGTCAAGTCATGGGTGGGGCTACCAGAACAAAAACAGAAGTGCAGAAGCATAATGTCTCCCACACATGTCTCATAACAACTTTACAGCAGATTTACATGAAAGTGACAGATTTTATCACTCATCTCATCTTGACAGTGTTACTGTCTTGGTGCTATTATTACGAGTAAGGACTATAAAGCCACAGTATTTTTTTCAGTAAAACCAGGAAAAAAACATGTATCTGACAGGCGCACAAAACAAATATGTCACCTCGACTTCTTGTTCAGAGCTCACTGTGTGCTGAATTGAATCCCCTCATCCTCACCTCAGAGTATTGACATTCTCCTCATCTTCCTCAGTGCTGAGTGGTGACCAGGGTGTTGCACATGAATTATGCAGGCTGGGACACCACAGAGCAGTAGAACACCAGTGCCATCATAATTGAGACAATTGAAAAGACAATACTAGCTCGGTCAATAATTCGACTGTAGGTGGGAGAATCAGATCCGGTCTTCCTCTCCTTCCGTTTCTATTCTTATTATGTGGAGAACGTGCCGGGCACCGCAGTGACTATATTGGCTGTGCATCTTGAAAGGATCTTGGGTACCCAACTTTTTTTTACACATAGAGTGGGACCTTATGGTGTTTTCACATCTGTAATTTAGTTCATTTGGTCCGGACCAAAAGCAAAAAAATTATACATTGTAACTTTTTTAGCAGTTTTGGTTCCTTTTCACACCACACTGAGTGCTCTGATCCGCACCAGTTGAAACGAACCAAAATTGTGTCGTGTGATAAGATCCACATCACTCATTGGCCGTATTTGAACGTATTTCCTAAACTGCTTCTCGATTGGTCAGAACCAATGTGCGCGAAATTCCAACGGAACCCCGGAAGTAAACAAAAAGAAGGAAAATACAGCAGACAACATGGACAGACGGCTGCACGCTGTAATTATGTCTCCGTGGTTGTTATACATAGTTTGTATACAGCACTCTAAACAAACCATTCATTTTTAGAATGAATCGGGGATGCGGCTTGAAAACAACGCTTAAATGCACTACAAACGGCAAAGATACCACATTTCTAAGGCTCCGCCCGCATCTCCTCGCAACTCCAGGTATGTCCGCAATCTGTCATTGTGCTAATATTGCTAATAGAAATTGTCAACAAACACTTCTTCATCCGATAATGCACTGTGCACGGCAGCTGGTTTAGTCCAAAATGCGCAGTACTTGTGCAGTTAGGTCGGTTAGATCTCGGATCGTGTTCTCACCACAACAAACCGCTATAGAGTTCGTTTGAAAGCGTACCCTGAAGAGGTGGTCTCGGTCCACTTGTTTGGTCCACTTTTGGTGCACACCAGAGTTCGATTGCTGCATTCTCACCTGCCCAAACGAACCGCACCAACTTAGCAATCGAACTCTGGTACGATTCAACCGAACTAAACAAGGCAGGTGTGAAAGCACCCTAAAAGTGCATTTAGACTTGCGATAACAGAGAATTTGGGGATTTAAAAAAAACATGATGTAATAAGAAATATATTATTTTTAGCAATTTTTAAACTGAGAAATTTGTTCCATTAGCCATTAAAACTTAATCGTACAATGACAGCTTTCCACTCATCTACTGATGCACTAAAAGACGCTCTGGAATATTCTCAAATCTTGCTTGGATTATCAGGCTTTCACAGTGCACCCATGGCAGCTAAAGTGATTACTGTCATTAAAGGTGTTAAAGAATGCATTGATACAATATGTTACATTGTTTACTGATATCTACATAGAAGGTATGTGGCTTTATTAAAGGTTTAGTCCATTTTCTTAAAAAAAATCCAGATAATTTACTCACCACCATGTCATCCAAAATGTTGATGTCTTTCTTTGTTCAGTCGAGAAGAAATTATGTTTTTGAGGAAAACCTTCCAGGATTTTTCTCATTTTAATGGACCCTTATGCCTCGTTTGAGATCGTTTAAAGTCCTTTGAAACTGCAATTTTAAACTGCATTAAAACTGTTAAGTGTTGAGGTCCATTAAAGTCCATTAAAATATGAAAATCCTGGAATGTGTTGCTTAAAAAACATAATTTTTTTAGACTGAACAAAGAAAGACATCAACATTTTCGATGACATTGTGGAAAGTAAATTATGTTTTTTTAAGAAAATTGACTAATCCATCAAGTGCAAAAATTATCCAGAAACGGTTTTACATGTCTATTTACAACCATAAGATTTGTCCCCAGAATTAAATGGTCTATTATTACCTTATTTGAAAGGGTCATGAATAATAATGTTGAGCTCTGCTCTGATTGGCTGCTGCTCAGAGGCTCATTTCAGTAGCCCTGATGTGTGTAAAAAACAGACCTTATGTTTGAGCCTGTATCAGACAAAGATACACATTTTGAGGATCAATTTAATTATTCTGAGATTGGAAATGGATGTCTCCAAGTGGTAAGTTTGTGTTTCTTCACTATAGACCCGAAAAAACTACCTGTAACGTCAAAAGTAGAACTTCAGCCTAAATGCTAGCATACTGTATAACATTAACTAGCCTATAACGCTAATTCAGAAGTCACAATATTGTTTTAAGCATTGAAACAACATTGTAATTAACTTATTGTGTAATAAAATGTTAGGGCGTACATCAACGCTGCATCTGAAACCGCCTACTTCCATACTATATAGTAGGTGAAGTATTGCTTTTTGCATACTATATAGGCGGTTTCGGACGCAGCGCATGACTGCAACATCACAATCTGTGTTGAGATTAGCCTGTTTTCAGTGGTCTACAATTGTGTTGGAGGCTCACAATATGTCATTACCATGTACAGAACTATTATTATTTATATATGCCTAGGTAAATACAGTTTTACATTCTACAGCACCTTTAAAGCAATATAGGGGCAAATCCAAAAAATTCTGAAATTAGTATAATTTTAACTCTTTCCCCGCCATTGATGAGCTCGTCAATCAAGAGAAAACGCTTCCCAGCCAATGCCGAGTTTTTCCGTCTTTCCGCAATACCGCTATTATCCACTCCGCAACTTTTTAAACCCGGAAGTATTGCCTTATGGCAAGCTGCTGCATGTCAGTGTCTGTTTTAAAGATCGCTCTGAATGGGAACTCTATGAAAAGTCTGTCACAAAAATGGAATATCTCTGCTTTTTGCTCAAAATGTGGTGTTTTTGCAGAAACCTACCCAAAGCAGAGGGTCTGTTCTTTCATTTGGTATATTGTATGTTTATATATTTGAAGAAGAACATTTTCTGGAAGACATTAAACTTTTGTGAAAATCATGAAAAACGCTGGCGCTGGCTGGCAACTTTTTTTAAAAACCCTGGCGGTGAAAGAGTTAACAAATTTCAAATGGCTAACTACTTAAATCGTTGTACTTATAATATAATAAATAGATGCAAAAAAATAAACTGATGCAAAATGTTAATAATACACTGTCAAAAATAAAAGGTACAAAGCTGTCACTGGGGCAGTAGCCTTTCTAATCTTTACCTTTGAAGTACTAATATGCACGCTTTGGGTACAAAGGTGTACCATTTTGAAAGGGTATTGTCCCAGTGACAACTGGACTCTGAAACCCAGTGTAATACTTATTTACTACAACCATTTACAACTTTTCTAAATAACTTCTAGTATAACTAATTGCACGGCAGTATAAAAATAAACGAATACCACGGAAAAATGTAAACACCAATTAGTTCATTAATTTGCTTGTAGTAGGTATTTTCGTAGCAGTCTCCACCTCTCTTTCGTGTAAGACAAGAAAAGCTAAAGTGCATAAATTTAGAAAGCATTTCCTGAAACAAACTATAGCAAACAGATAAAAGTCATGGAGGGCAGCTCCCACTCATTGATTTGTGCGCTGATGGCAAAGGGCAACAGGAAGAAGAACCCCCACGACAGGACATAACTCCAAGCAGCCTCATACTTAATGTCCCCTGCTCAGACCTGGGCCGACCAGACTCAGTATTTTTCTAAAGGCCGGTCAATTTGTGTAAACCAAGCGGCATTATTCACGACAAGGTCTGTAGAAGAGGAGAGCTATTGATTTTCAGCCCAGGTCCAGCTCTGATTCATAAATCCACTAAGCCACTTGAGAATCCCAGAGGATCTATTACCCACACTGGTCTACGTCCCAAAACAACGACTCAAGGTGATCACCATAAAATCGTTTTTCACCAACAGCAGACGGAATTCAAAAGCATCAGGTTTTCCAAGAACCGTACAGTAACCCTTGCCCTAAAACTGCTGGCATGTTAAGTATTGAGAAGCGTTTAAACTCAGGCTAATTGGCTTTTGAGATCATTTACTGTGTAATACTTTATATCAACTGAATGTATAGACGATCAATGGTGAATTCGTAGACTGAACGAGTGAATTTCGCAGCCAGACTGGCTGGTGGTTAATGGTATAGATGTATAAATGATTTTCCCCTAAGCCTTTAATGTACTGCTGTTCTGCAGGGGGTTTCTAATGTTGTTTCAGGTAAGTCCTTTCACGGTCAGCATGACACAATTTGCATTTTGCAGGAAATATTTGCATTATTTGCATTTGGCAGCCTTTTCTGTGCACCACTTGTGAAAAGAACAAAGACAAATATGGAGACATTAACCTAGATTTCCCTATACGAGTGTAAAAGCATGAGAATAGTTCACTTAAAAATAAAAATGTTGTCATTATTTACTCAGCATTATTCTTTTATGACCTGGCATGCATTGCTTTTCCAGTTTATAGTGACCAATGAAACATGACATTACCATAAAAAATACACATAATAAGTGCAGATTATAAATAAAAATTATATTAAATGGCTTCAAAATATAAGTCATACAGTTACAAGTATATTTTTTCAATGAACTGCTCTTTTAATGCAACATCTTTAGATCTTTTTTTAGATCTAGACTCAAATACACACCCTCATATAGCTTCGAAAACAAGGCATACCATTTCATAGATATTGTGCATTTACAGGTTTTGACAGCGTATTTAAAAAGCACTTTACTGTTTTATTAAGTCTCATTTCCGACTTTTTGTCAATTTTTCCCTCCTGAACACACACGTACACACAAAAGCTTCAGTGTATGCTTGGCTCGCCCATTAGACTTTATGGACAGCTGTATGCACTTTTATTAGCGGGTTAATGGCATTTAAAGGAGCAAGTGCTGAGCTAAATCCACAACATTAAAAGCTAGAAATTGGCGCTGTGGGATTCTGCCGAGGTCAAAGCGAAATGGCTACTCGTAGCGGTGTCGAGCACCGCTCCGCTTCAACCCTTGACACCCCTCTCGAGCGGTCGCGTTAAAACCACCCTAGAGCTAGCGCTACCGTCACGTCAAGCTGAGATTTTTATGAGTGAAAGGAAAATATCCAGACACATATGGGCACTTAAATCGATCTTAGTACATAATGAGCGGAAGTAACGCAACAACTGTAGTTAAACGAAAGTAACACCAAAGACTGAGCATAAACGGTTTAGCAGCACGCGTTCGGCTGTAATTAGCAGGAAAATGGCGCGATAGGACTTTTTTACGTGCTATTCGCTTTAATTGGGTGTGCTTGGCTGAAAGGTAAACAAAGGCAGTATACTCTTGCAAAATCATGTGCAGGTGTTTCTTCATCTTTAATAGTTTTTCGAGTGTTCCTATTGCTCAATTAGTAGAGCATTGCACCAGCAGCGCGAAAGGTCACAGGTTCGATCCTAAAAAAACATGTACAGCTTGAATGCACTGTAAGTAGATTTAAATAACCGCACAAAACACAGTAAAAATAAGATGCGACTGCAGAAACGGTACAGTAATGGCTGCCTCTGTGATTTTCATTACTTGTCCAATTTTCCCATCTGTCTACTAATTATTGACTGCACTGGCGGCATCACTTTTGGCTCTGGTAAACTGCATCACCGCGTTCACACTTTCTCCTCCATGTCTGTTTTTATTAAACACGGGGGCTGATTTGACATTGGTATGCTGCTTAATGAATGATTGCACAGCACTATAAACACCGTTTGACAAATGCAAGATATTTAATCAGCATTGAAAAGTTCAAAAGAAAAGATAAATTCTGGTTGATTGTTTGAACTCATTTCCAGAAAGACAAGATATAGTAATGGATTTTCTGGAGGGGAGAAGGTCTCCTCAAACCACATGCTTTTCTGGTGTCTACAAGTGAAATTATGAGCCATTTGGACCACTCCTACAGCTCAGCTGTGAGTTTCAAACAACCGAGTGCTGCGCAATCCCGAAAGAACCCATACGCCCCCACCAGAGAGAGAGAGAGAGAGACAGATAAGAGATGGAAAAAGATGAAGCGATGATGGTTCAGAGAGCGCTGGAGGATGGGTAAATGGACAGATCGCGGCCACGTGGGTGGAACAGACAGACCCGCGTTGGCCCTCCGCCCTTTCCGCATTCCACTTTTAAAAGCTGACCTTCCCAGAGTCCCTTTCACCGCTGATGCATCCACGTTATTGAATAGCACCCCTTAGATACTCACAGTCACCGGTACTCTATTATGCCCCCACCACTAAGCCTACCCTTCATTGCATTTTTTTTCACTCATTCCAGTCCTGTGTTTTTCTCCTGGTGGCATGTTTGCGGTGATGGATGAGCGTCGAGCGTCTTTCTGACAGGCCCGCAGCTGATGCCACATAATCACTGTATCACCGTTTAGGCAAAATTACCAAATTATACCGAACCCCAGGAGTCATTGGTGCGACTGACAGGTCCAGCCAACAAAAGAAACACAAATAATCTAGAATGTGGGATGGGGGTTGGAGAAGAGAGAAGTCGGTCCATACTCCGAGACAATAAATTAACAAAACTCTCCTTTTCCCTGACAATTTTGGTGACTTGCTCAGTAATTATGTTCAATAAGGCAACAGAACAGCTTTTGATTAGGATGTGGGAACTGAAGTAGTTCTTTCCTCCTGATACAGCAGATGGTTCGAGCACTTTAATGTGTTTGTTTGAAGGTGAATCTCGACCCACTGGAACTTACGCCAGCATAAATGCATTCCCACATAAATCTATGCCCATAATGAGGATTTTGTGTATTTGACAATCGACTTAACACGATGCCGTATGTGTGTGCGTCTATGTGTTTTTATTATACAGGAAATCTCACTTACAAAGCTGAGTTGTGCCATGACGACTCATATGAAGACTGCGCTCGAAAAAAATGTGTGTGCTCACCAGACTCTAAAGGAGGTGACATTTACGATGTGTCCGCTTAGTTTTTCCAGAACCACAGACCAACATGTTCCCTTCTGTCTGCCTTGCAAATGACTGTGGAATTATGGGAGGCCCCACATTATCATTTCATAAAGCCGTCTGAAAAACAGAGCAGCACTTAACGTGTGAACCTTAACAAAAAGGGTGCAACGTGTTGCTTAAAAATTAGGATGTGAAAAAAAACAGTTTTGTAAGTTTTACTGCCACTACACTTTAAAATAAAGCTTGTTTCATGGTAACAGAATGCTGTTCAACATGCATGGCTCTTTTTTTTGAGAAAAAAAGTCATAAAACTATTTCATAACTGTTTCAGAATAATCTCCTTACCATTAGCCGTGAAATATTCTGCTACATTAGGCAACAAGAAAGATTTTCCACACATAATGAAAATGTATCATATTAGAGCACCCATTCAGTGCTAAGATATCAAATAATTTTAAACTCCGAGTAGCAAAGAAGAGAACCTGAGGCTAAACTCTGACTAAAGCGTGAAGTGAGAAATTTTGATTCAGGAAGATCATACATAGAACCGTGGGCCACTTCAACAAATACAGAAATTGCTCTCTGTATTCTAACATCCATAAAGAAAGGATTTCCTCTAAGGTTTTTACATTTATTTTATTTATTCATAGCTTATACTCTTAATAAAAAGAATACACAAATACAATAAGTGAGATATTTGATAAGCCCATCCACATTGTACACTGTTAGAAAAAATTTCAAAATATCTTCCCTTAAAGGGACACTCCACTTTTTTTAATATATGCTCATTTTCCAGCTCCCCTAGAGTTAAACATTTGATTCTTACCATATTGGAATCCTGATCCATTCAGGGACTATTTTCGGGCACTACGTAATATCATTGCGGCTCCTGCGGCCATGTTACGGCAGCAAAGTCCTTGATTTTTACTCCAGTTTGAGAGTACAGTTCCTAGCCATATCTGCCTAGAAAATCGCAACTTTTAATTTTCTGTCGGTCTTAGTACACGATGTAACTACAGAAGAGTCAAGTTTTAAATAAAAAAAGAAAAATATTGAAACTCTTTGGTTATTTTTGAGCACAATGCTAATGGTCTAATCAGATTCAATGGATTATGCTAAGCTATGCTAAAAGTGTTACTGTCAGACCCGGAGATCAGCTGAATGGATTCCAAAATGGTAAAAATCAAGTGTTTAACTATAGGGGAGCTGGAAAATTTGCATATTTTCATAAAAATGGAGTGTCCCTTTAAAGGGGCCATTGCGTGAAAATGTTAGCATTGCCACTTTGTAGGTGTGAGCAAAAATTGGTCATTGAAATTTGGCTTTCCTTATGATGTCATAAGGATATCTTATTAGAATAATACCGCCCCCTTAATGTGCACTATCCAACCACAGCACTGCCATTTTGTGCAGAGAGAAAGAAAGAGAGAAAAAATTATTGACAGCACAATTGAGTTTGAATTGCATCAAACCACCATCATTGTGATCAGTGTTTGCACTTCATCAGCTCATTTGCATTTTAAAAGACACACCCAAAACGACACATTTTTGCTCAAACCTACAAAGTGGCAATGCTAACATTTTCACGCAATGGCCCCTTTAAAAAGTTTTATAGTCATATAGTACGTTCCACTTCAGAACTTATGATACCTTTTTGAGAGGGACCCCTACCTATCAATTTATATATTTTTATGTATAACAAATACACAGTTTGCTACACTAGACATAGAAAACAAACTAGACACATCCAAAGGAAATCTAAACAATTCTGGGATGCATCTAGCAAGAAATGAGAAATAAACACCCAATTAAAAAAATAAAACTATTTTTTCTTTAAATTTTTTTGGGAACCCCCAGAACTTCCTGGAGGCCTCCAAGGGGTCCTTGGACCCCAATTTGAAAACCCCTGTTCTAGACAACGAACACTCAAACAACAATACAGGTCCCCCTTGTCTGAACAAACAAATGAAATGATACAACAATGCCTTATTTTTTTAATTAGGACAAATTCAAACAAATCCACATACACAACAAAGCTAATATCTGTTTTTCAAACAAGGCTCAACTAAACTGTCCAAACCAAATTGCAAGTTTGCTAGGAGGAAAAGAAAAAAGAAAAAGGGAGAGTAACAAATTTACAGAGGACAGAGCCATAGGCAAACCACAAATAACCAAATTAAAGTGGACAGTCATCTTTCCAGGAGTGTCAGCACCGTCCAATCCCACAGCAGGACGGAGCTTTCGGGTGACAAACGCAGCGCAGTGAAACCATAATGTTTCAAGGGGATAATTTAATCTAAATGAACTATGTGTCACTTAGCAATAGTGGCTACTTTGCCATAATTGATATCTTTTTCCAGGGCGATGAAAGGCTAGCAGAGGGCCCTTAGATGAAATAGGGCCTCCGGGTGATTTTTCATCACTAGCACAGCACCACCCGAATTTATCAAACCTGCTAAGACATGTGCTATAGATTAGTGTTATTGCTCCAGGTGTGTTTACTGTAAATATCGGGCCCTGGCATCTGGCTGTGGGTGAGAGTTTGACGCTGATGGAGACGATGATGAGACAACCTTCAAAACTAGTTAATAAACGCTGCCGTGCATCTAATGCACTTTTAAATATCTGTTGTAACTATTGCATTTCAGTAAAATGATAATTGAAATTCAGTACAACAAACGGAGGGATGTTTTACGAAACCAAGCCTAAAATAATATTTCTGACTGACAGGTGTGATTAGCGTAAAAAAATAAGATTGGGAAAAGTAGTTAAAAATAAACACCATGCACTTTGTATAGCAGATCAAATACACATGGAGGGAGGGAGCAAGAGAGAAAAGCCTCCATCACACAGTCATTTTTTGGTAAATTACCATAAATGTTTGACTTTACTAGTAAATGTTCCCACACAACAACTTAACAGCTTTTTACCAGTAAGATATCATTTACACATCCGTGCCAAAGTACCGGTAAACTCTGTCAGAAAATGGACGTTTCCTCTAAACCGCTGTACGATGGGGTTCATGTTGTATTGTAAACAGTGGGCTATTATGACGTATATCTGAGGCCCGTATTTTTGTTGTTTTTACTTCTGTGACAGTGCACTTGCTAACCAAACAACATTATGTTAGATTACTTCAAAACTGAACTGTAGGTAAAGAGTCGCAACCTGCGTCTATAACAACAGTAATTTTTAAACATAAGGCTTCACAGAGAGTGTGCAAAAGACGTGGGCAATTCAGCAAATATAATAAACTGTTTTAAATAACTTTGGTGAAGAGATTTGTCCGTTTTAGCACTTTCTGTCAGAATGTTATGATTGGCCAGTCTAACGAGAATTTGTACATATTTTACGAGTTGGATAATGCTGGGTACACACCAAGAGATGTTACATCTTATAAGAATTTCAAAATATGATAGACTACAAACATGAGGATAAAAAATCCTAGTTTTAACCGTCCTATAGTGTGTGGTGTGCCATGATGTGTCAAAGACGGCACACCATCCACAAACAGATTTCCAACCAGAATCTCGACTGTGAACACAGGAAAACTTCGAAGAAATTGTCCGCCATGCTTCGTCTGAAGTCTCGCGAGATTTTGTGGGATTTCCTGTCAGCCTGATTATCTTTTGGTGTGTACCCAGCATAATGTGTGAATTCGTATACGATTATAAAAAAACAAGATAGCGAAACCCTAACCCCAACGTCACAGGGGTTAAGCCAAATTGTAGCAATATGTACGAATGTGGTCGTATGAATTAATACAAATTAGCCACTTCGCAAAATACATACGAATTGCCATGAGACCGCGTCATGATTTGCCCGAAGCTGTCAACTTGTTCTGACGTCGTCCGTGCTCACCTATAATCCTACTCTTAACTGCAATTTACCAGTAAAGACTGTATGTGTAAAAGCTATGAATAGCTCAGCATGGAGAAAGAACAAGCGGCTCAGTCATGACGGCTCATATTTACAATAATTATCCATTACCTCGTCCGACTGAGACCCCAAACATAAAATTACTTGCACAGCGGTCAGTGTCTCCTGATCAAGAACTTTCTCAATCCGAAACAAAATAAACACCAATCAGTACGGTTGGTCGATTCATTGAATATTCATGAATTGAATTTACAATGATTTTGCATGCAAACGCAAAACAGCATTGTGAATATCGCAATATATAAAAAATTGTGAGCGTGTTTAATTCAATTTACAATTTATTTGCATTATCACTTTATTGCTTTTTAACTAGATTCATACATTGAACATTTTGGATCAGTTTTATAAAATGTAGATAAGCTATGCAAGTAAAAAGTCTTTCAAAGACAACTTTTGTTGATGTTTTTCTCTTTCAGAAACTTAAGAGACTTAGATAAGATGCTGAAAGCAATAAAACTTTCACCAGCTTTTGAGCAACTTGCTAATAAAACATTCTGTCCATGAGCCGTCAGTCTGAGAGCTTCTCATCGCGCCTGTGACCTCTGCGTGTTTGAGATCACAGTTGTGGTAGACCAAACAGGCTGTGTTCCTCACTCAAACGCTGACTTGTTTTGGCCTGGTCGCCACTCACTTAAATAGTTTCTGTCCATCCATCACGCTGCGCCTCTGACACGCACTAATAGCAGAGTGTTTGAAACACAACATCTGCAGGCACGTCTCGTGAAACCCCAGATGCGTTAAACTCGGCCCCCCTGCAATCCTGCAAATTGCTTAAAATAGGAGAGTTGAGGGCAAATTTATTATGAATGAGAAAAGATTTGTTTTAAAAAAAGTTGCCTGTGGCTCCATCACAGGCTGGTTAAGCGCAGGTGTTATGTTGGCACACCTGGCATGGTGCAGAAAGGTTTTCAAAATTTCGGGGGCTGTCTAGTGTTTGCCTTACAAATCCAAATAAGCGTGTAAACAATCTGAGAGCTGTATTCACTCATGCATATCAATGCATAACATGATGTCATGATCACGCCTAAACCAGAAACAAAAGCAGGGAACAAACGTGACCCTGAATCTTTTGATCATGTGTATTTTCTGTACAGTAGTTCAACAAAAGCTCTAGATGTATTATTTAAAGTGTACGCAGAGCCTTTTTTTAAAGTGAATAAAAACACAAGATTTGAACTGTCAATCTTCCTCAGCCTTAGGGAAATAACAAAAAGCAAAAAAAAATGAGAGCAAGAGCTGCTCTTCTACTCCATTCTTCTCCATTCTATCTTTTCCTCATCTGTCTTAAACGTTCCCCGTGGACGTTGACTTTTCCCAGGCAGTCCTCTTTGGCTTAACAATTAATGTGCAGGGGCTCTACAGTGACAGCTGATGTTAAATACTGCACAGTTTTGTTTATGTAAAAACACATTAATAAAGATGAGGCACTGCTGGTTTTCAAGAGGAGTGACGGAGAAGAAAGAGAAGAGTAGGAGGACAAAAATTGCTTTGCCCCTTCATACCTTTGAAGAAGCCTACAACATGTACTATAATGTACGGCTGGTGGTGAATGGAGTGTGCTTGTGAGTGAATTTATTGAGCATGATGAGAACTTTTGGGCTGACGGACAGAACTGTCGCAAAAACAGCTTTTTAAGTGGGTAAAAATTACAAATACACTGGGCAATACAGTGCTGGAGGCATCAATAAGTTTAAATTAAGTCAATATAAATTCATTTTAAAAAATGTGATGAGTTAAATTTTTAGATAACATGACATGACACCACACTGTGAAAATTTTTTCAGTATAAATCAGTAAGTAAAGTAACTATTTTTTATCTTGACTAGTGATGAGTTGCTGTAACTTATAAAAGAAAGTTTAAATAAATTAGGATAATTCAACTTTATTTTATAAGTTTACAGCAACTCATAGTCAAGATAATAAATGAAAGTTGAAATGACTTTTAAATCAAAGTTGATTATACTCAGTTTAAGTGTAACTTTTTTATAGTTATAATTATACTTCACCCTCAAGTTGTTTGAACTTTCATTGTCTTTCGTTGTTCTTCAGAACCCAAATGCAGATTTTTAAAAAAGTGTTGCCTCTCTTTAAAAGGGACACTCCACTTTTTTTGAAAATAAGCTAATTTATCATATCCTAGAGTTAAACATTTGATGTTTACGGTTCTGGAATCCATTCAGCTGATCTACTGGTCTTGCGCTACCACTTTTAGCATAGCTTAGCATAATCCATTGAATCTGATTAGACCATTAGCATCATGCCCAAAAATAACCAAAGAGTTTTGACATTTTTCCTATTTAAAACTTGACTCTTCTGTAGTTGCATCGTGTACCAAGACCGACAGAAAATTAAAAGTTGCGATTTTCTAGGCCGATATAGCTAGGAACTATACCTTTCATTCCGGCGTAATAATCAAGGATCACAGTTCCCTTGGTTACTTTCAATAGCAGGGGACTATTTTTGGGCACTGTGTAATATCCTCACGCCTGCTGCAGCATTGTTTCAACAGCAAAGTCCTTGATTATTACGAAGAGTCAAGTTTTAAATAGGAAAATATTGAAACTCTTTGGTTATTTTTTAGCACAATGCTAATGGTCTAATCGGATTCAATGGATTATGCTAAGCTATGCTAAAAGTGGCACCGCCAGACCCAGAGATCAGCTGAATGGATTCCAAAATGGTAGAAATCAAATGTTTAACTCTAGGGAGCTGGAAAATGAGCATTTTTTTTTTTTAAAGTGGAGTGTTCCTTTAATTGCACGTTTTCTGTTGCATAGGCAGTTTTTACTTCATTGAATAATGTGAAACAACTAAAAATGACTTCAGGACACTTAAAATATATGATAAGTTTAGTGGAGTTATTTATATATATATATATATATATATATATATATAAATTGTTTTGGATCCTTTTGAAGCTTAAAGGGTTTTCTGGTTACTATAGGAGTAAATGGTGGGCACCTCGGTCACCATCCACTCCCATAGTAACCAGAAATCCCCAAACAACCCTTTTTAAAATATCTGCATTGTGGTTCTAAATAACAAAAAGCAACACTGGTGATCCAAATGATATGAGGGTGAGTAAATAATACCAAAAATAAATATTTTTGAGTGAACCATTCCTTTAAAGCCAAGTCACAGATCAAAGTCTCATCAAAATCTGCTCACTCACAGATTAAAATTTCAATGACTGGCAAAGCTGAGTTCCTATTGGTGAACTCTTTTTAACTCCACAATTCCTTTTCATTTGCACACCACAAAGCAATCATACGCAAAACTTTATTTTGAGAAAAAAACTGAAGAACATTTGATATAAAAGAGCAAAAGTTTTTTAATAGGAACACGAGTGTAATGTAAGCTGATACATCACAGTCAGATCTCTGCCCACTCATTACGGCAACAAAAACAAACCAAGCCATGTTTTTTTTTGACATGAAAAATAACACTGTTACATCTGCTAACTGATAAAAATGGATACGCTGTTGTGTGATGGTTCAATAATTCATAACAACGCTTCATCTAATGTTTCTGTTCCTTTGATTAGGCGGTGTATTTATGACCGTATAAAAAAAGTGTTTGAAGTGAAATTCGAGCACGGTCATTAATATTTGATCTTTTCGCAAATTATTTTTGTCCTGTTTCCTAAAGCGTTTAGTGAGGAAGGTTGTTTTATGGGGAAATGTTGTGTAAAGTTTGAAAATTATAGAAGGATTTTGTTTAAACAGAGGAAATTTATGCAGAAACTCTGTGTACTTTGGAAAATACAAACTGTTATTGTATTCCACACGCTTTTACTCTGTTACACAAACATTGAGCATTTCAACTTCTAAGAAAAGCTGAATAAATCCTATATACGTTTTTTTATTGTTTATCGTTTTGTTCTCAGTTAAATAATTACTATTATACAATACAATTTTTACCAAGCATGTAGATCTACTGGTAAGCATTTATTTACCCAATAAACAGACAAACTCTTACTCTCTACTGAGAAAGTCAATTGCACTTACTGTAATAAATCAGAGATTTCATTGTTAGATTAAGATAACACACAACGTTTCGTTATAGTGGGAGGATAATTACTATCATTTATTAATAATCTCAGAGCCATTCTTCAGTAATGTGAGCCACATGTGACAGGCCTGATCCTGACAGCATCCAATCTGCCTCAAAGATTCACAAGTCTTTATATCCAAGCCGGAAAAATAAGAAAGAGTCCAGCAGATCTCTAATAGCACCCAATTTTCTTGTCTTTGGTGAGAGTAAATCAACTGAAAAGTGCAGGGATTCAAAAGCGCCCTTTTTAGAAGTCACGTCCCATCGGCATCAAATAAAGTACTTGTCTGAAAATAAAAGTCAGCCTATCTGATTTGAGCTCATACTTTCAGGCACTACCCCGAGGCCACAGTGGGCCATTCCTCAGGGCTTTTGGAGTCTCTCTCCAAACACGAGGAAGCATTTTATCCCTTAGGTTTTGTTTTTCCTCCATCCCCTTTTGTGTTTAATTTCAACATTAGCTAAGGCAATGTAATTTGCCATCCGGTGACCTTGACAGATTGTGGTGGGAACTCAAGCCAGCGCCTGCTGCCTTTGAGGAACGAGATTTCAATGAGTGGAGGAGTTTATCTCGACAGGTACTTTATATCTTTAACTGAACGCTTTTCCCAGAGTGTTTAGGATAAATTCATTCTGACCAAACAAATCCTTTCCAATTATTTGTCTGATTTTTCCTTTAATCAAGAAGTAAAGACCTTGAGGTATAAATAGGTAAAAAGCAAATTGGACAAACACAAATGTAATTACATCTATTAACTTCTTACCATCTGGGACAGTCACAATGGGCGATTCTACCCCTTCTCATGAATTGCGTATAAATAGCCAAAAATTCTAATTTTGCATGCATATGATACACCAGTCCAGCCTGGTCTCACGAGAATTTGTACATATTTTACAAGTTGGTTAATTCGTATGAATTCGTACAAAGTAAATAATGCAAAAACATACGATTATCATAAGAACAAAAAAATAAGAACATATAAAAATAAGAACTGCTTGGTAGCCATCTTGAGTGTCACAGTCAATGTCCCTTCCAACTAATTTTTCTTTTTTAAAATGTTAGTTCCTTGAGGGCTTTAACAATGATTGAAAATTGTTGCGGAGGATGAGAAAATTGGTCTTCGACACATTTATATTCCTTATTATTGTCTCTACATTTACCAATGATCACCAAATACCACATGTTTCTTTACTTTAAATGTTTATAGTATAACATGCACTGAAGCTTTTTATTTTTTAGATTTTTTTATTATAAATTTTCCATGTCAAATAACCCAAATCCAGTCATGGGCACGTTGCGGTAATGAAAATTTTTCCCCTTAATTTGTGAAAAAAAACAACAAACATTGGTTTGTATTATGTCATTTGAAATCATGTGCAAAATAGTACATGAAGAGATGTTTGTAACTGTATGCTTCTTATTTTGATACTCTTACTTTGTAATCAAAATGTTTCATGACACCTCATAAGTCTAATTTTGCGAGAATCACCAGTATGCATTGCACAACTTTTCAAAGGCGTGCCATTTATACGGAATTCATGAGAATGGTTACTCACTCTAGATTACTCAAGGGATTACTTGTTTTTCGTGTCACTCATACAGTGCTCTCCTCTATTTTCTGATACTACCAGGCGTGTCAAATCAGACGTGTCAACAAGCTTTTCGCTGACTGGCTCGCACAACAACACGGCATACAAATTTCATGTTTGAGCTGGAATTTTTCATCTTGGGAGTGAGGCAAATATTGCAAGTTTGTGGCAACAGTGTCCCCCAATTTGCATCATCCGCGCCGTCTACTTACGAAATAATTAAATTTGCTTTTGGTGTGCACACACCATTACACAAAAGGTTTAAGCAGCGACCCTCAGAGGGTTCAATAGCTCCTCAATTAAAAAAAGTTAAACTGGTGAGGGACAACTACTACTACAAAAAATCTGATCTTTACTCCCCAGTGACAAACCCCTAAATATACATTAGGGGTAAAAACAAAACTTAATAAAACCATAAAGAAAAATGTTCTCACTGCCTTAAAATTGAACTCTTTCTGGTCCATTTTAGTTTAGTAGTTTTAAGAAACCCTGTCAATTAGAATCTTACACTATAAAAGTAAATGGGATATAACCATGGTAATGAGAAACCATTTAATGTTTTACAAGTAGTTGCAACAGTGTTACAAAAACCACAATTAGACTTTGGTTTCTATGCAATAACCAATAGGTACACAACAATTTATATTTTAATTTAAACAAAATTTTTACATGTCTGTTCCGGGCTATCTCTATATCGCAAAGCCAAATTGCTCATAAACCAGGAGAAATTTCCATGTGACATGTCTGTGTGTCTGTGTGAATCCTCAGGTCTGTGTGAGATCCTCAGGTCAACTGAAACTCGAGGAACAATGGAAGCAAGCAAATGAAGAGAGACAGATAAAGTGGCCTTGCACAGTGTAAAAGGAGAGACATTCTCAGGTAAGCCTCCAGAAGTACCAAAGCTCTCTCTCTCTCTCTCTCTCTCTCTCTCTCTCTCTCTCTCTCTCTCTCTCTCTCTCTCTCTCTCTCTCTCTCTCTCTCTCTCTCAGAAAGAGGGACACATATTTCCTGAGAGCAGATTGAAGGGAAAAGCGCTCGTGTTCTGGCAAATTATAGAAGCATAAAAAGCCCATGCTGGAAATATTTGACTACGCCAAGATATAAAAGGTAAAAGGACCATCTGTGCCATTTGCATCTCGCTCCCTGGCCGTCTGTGTGGCGGGGTAAAGCAAAAAAAACCTCGCAGCAGATGCCGGTGGAACTCAAATATACAAGTTAGTGATGCTGAGAGAGCTTGGGTGTCCAATCAGAATCAGTCTCCCAGATAATAAATACGCATTTTAATATGCTGCAGGTTGCACACATAACCATGGCAACTGTCCCAGACTGTTTTGTCAATGATATACTGTTTGCAATTTATTCCTTCCTCCACTATCATAAAGATGATGTCATAATGATGCTGGAAAAGCGTTTGCAGCTTAACTGAAGTGTAGGGATTGTTAGTTTTCTATGGTTTTCCTGGCTCTGATCTGATACAGCTGAAGTGTTTGACTTTCACCCTAAGCGCAATCATTTTCCAGAAGTAAGCATAATCCCGAACCGTGTACTCTAGAATTAAATATGTTAATGTGCCAGAAACTTCGCTTGGCGACACAGCGTGTCTTGTTTGTAAAGTGCAATTTCGATAAATCGCTAACAGAGAATTAAAATACGCCTTCTGAATATATTTACTGAAGGCTTTCCACAACATATTCTGAAAGGAAGAAAGAAAATAAATAAAGCAAAAACACAGACGGTCTCCGAATGGGTATGCGGGCGGAAATTAGTCACAGAAGAGTAATCGCATAACACAAGAAAATTGAACGATGGGTGCAATGACAAGGAGAGAGAAAGAGAAAATGCGAGTAAGAAAGCAAGAGAGAAAAATCTTGTGACTTCCAGTAGATGTCGGTTTTGGCAAAGAGACATAATGGTTACAGGGACGGGATGTAAAAAAACTAAATGTAGCATCTTCCTTAATTTTTTTCAGGACTGATGAATCCCCTAAGGGCTATAGAGGATGTGTACATTACGTTCCTCTCGCTGAGAATCCACTAATAAATCACATCATCCAGCAACAGAGGATTCGATAAGCCCATAAAAAGCTTTAGCTCAGGCATCACTGTCTGAAAGATTGCTTCAAGGTTGCTGGATACTGTTACGTCCAATTCAATTGTTTTTGCTCAGAAGTGACATAACATTAGATCAAGGACAGAAGAGGAAGCCAAAAGAGATTCTCATTTAGTCAATATCACCTATTTGACAGAAAAAACAACACAAAACAGCCAACAACAATAGGAAGACATTTGAGCTGCTTTGCATTAAAATGACAGAAAACTGCAAAAAAATATATTTAAATGCTTTACAAGAAAACATATTGATGAAAACCAACAGACGCACTTATATACAGTTAAACTGTTTAAGCAAAGTAGAGCTCCAACTTTTTCAATGGGGAAAGACTGAAATCCCTAAAACTGTTAAGTTTCTTGCAGAAGTAAATTGTGTTTTTGTAGCTCAAACTACATAAAAATGCGTTTTGGGCTTGTTGAGCTACAATAATGTGTAAGTGCATTCTATAGTAAACAAATATATAGTAAGCACATGCATTCACATCAAAAACCTTTGAAGCAAACTCTTACAAATGTCTTTATAGAAGTAACAACATAAACAAATGGCTTTCATGGTCAACATGTAACTTCCGGTTGACTCCGCTAAGAATAAATAACAACAAAGTACTTTAATCATAGTTTATTTATATAGCAAGCAAAATAAACAACACGTAGATTACCTAGGAAACCACAACATTTGTTATTTTTCGACGAGGTACTTATTCAAGAGTTCAGTTAAGCAACTAGTCAAACCATTAAACAAACTGAAACCGGAAGTAAAGTTTGGACCAGACGCGTATCGCGTCACCTCACGTGCATCCGATGAAACGTCTATAAACAATCTAAAAAACTAGCTGGGCCAAGCTACAATACCAAACCACCTAAGACCAGCCCCCCAAAACCAACAAACCACCTTTGAGGCTGGATTAGGCCGCATCCAATAAGGTTTATGATAGCAGGGAGCCTGATTATTTTCATCAAAGTATTTTTTAGGAGAAGCGAACTCATCTTTAATGTTTTAAGCACATCTTCGCAACAGCAATCTGACAACACGAAACACCCTCCCTGATGCGGCGCAATCTAAACCCCACGACAGTCGCATCATCGTCCTCAAACCGTTACCAGCGTGACGCTCATCATCATTCACATGAGTCTGAGAATGCCATAAGCTAATGGAATAAATCAAGGATGAAATATCAATCAAATTACAAACTAATAGTTCCCTTAATGTCTTTGTTGCAGTACAGATGGCCCCTTCAGCCAGCCAAGCACACCACGGCAAGTCATCATGATAATCAGCACACTAATAATACCACTCCATTAATCACACACGTGTGTACTGCAACAAGCAACGGGCGCGCTGCCGCGGGAATACGGCAAGCTCGAGACCCGGTAACGCTCACTCATTAGCCTGGTAATTAACTCTTTTGGGTCAGTAAGTCGTGTATATTGTTAAAAGAAACTACAGTACAAGGTGGGACATCATATGAAGAAGTGTCCAAGCGAGGACCGGAAATACTGTACAGTATACTTTTCCTTAAAACAGCTGGGTGAAACTTACATTTGGCGGGGAGGTCGTAACCGCAGGTGATCTTGGCATTTCCTGTGTCACATCCGTTTAGCGATTGGCACTCCTCGACCAGCAGGTGACCCGCAGCTCTGTGTATGCACCCATCCACTGTAACAGAAAAACAGAACATGATGTGAGAAATGTTTAAATTTGAATGAATTGCGGGACATGATTCACACACGCATTAATTAATTTAAAAACAACCTTTGTAACACAAAGAGAGACACGAAGAGGGGCAGCGAGAGCTATAGAAGAGAAACTGTTTTATATAAGAGAGACTTAAAGTGCAGTGCATTGTGTATTGAACCCATGACCTTAGCATTATTTCCATGTTCCACTAGGTGCGCTACATGAACATATATTATATAAAACAGGCTATTAAAGGGATTGTTGAAAATAATGTCATTAATGAGACCTCCGTTCATCTTCAGAACACAGTTTAAGATGTTTTATATTTAGTCCGAGAGCTTGTTGACCCTTCATTGAAAATCTACGTACGGTATACTGTCCATGTCCAGAAAGGTAATAAAAACATAATCAAAGTAGTCTATGTGACATCAGTGGGTCAGTTAGAATGTGTTGAAGCATCGAAAATACATTTTGGTCCAAAAACTAAAAATAATTAAGACTCCCGTTGTGAAGCGCATGCGCAAGACAAAAGTCAAGTGAGTGAAGTGATGCAGATGACGTGTTATCCCCAGACATGTTTGCGAAGTTTTTTTACGTTTTTGACCCCGGATTTCCACCGACTGCGGAGCGGCTGCAGATCAGCTCCGCTGCGTTACGTCTCCGCACTCTGCCGTCCGTCAATACCCACCAGTTCCGTTTTTGTTGCAGAGCGGCTGCGTGCTGAAGTGACGAGGACTCATGAGGTCTCGCAAATTCACGTGATGATCGCGCGATACCTAGTTCTGTCTCTGCCCATTATGCCGTTGAATTATGACGTCTTTACAAACCAGCCCAGATCACAACACGAGATCTTGCGTAGACAGAGCAGTACATCAAATCCATCCAAAATTCAAAAAATAAGAAGGCTGCTAAAACATTTATATATGATCTATCTTTAATGTATTTATTTGAAACTCCCTCTGGCTCTGTTCCTGTCTATTATTTGTTGTTTCTGTATTAATGACTTTATTTGTGTGTGTTTGTAATGTTTGTATTGCAAAGATTTAATAAAAAAAAACACGAGTTCTCGTGAATTCAGGTATGATCACGCGATAAAGTCATGGCTCCGCCCTGCGGAGCTGTCCGGCATCCGTCAAAAATAGAAGCTCTGCGTATTTGTGCCGGAGGGCTGCGGATGGCCGGAGCTGTGACGGATTCGGAGCGCAGTCAGTGGAAATACACACATTGACTTGAATGGAAACCGATTGACTCCGCCGCCGTTCCGCAACGGATCCGCAGCCGTTCCGCAGTCGGTGGAAATCCGGTGTTACACGTCATCCGCGTCGTATGTCATCCGCGTCACTGCAGTCATGTGACTTTAGTCTCGTGCATGCGCTTCAAAACAGATGCGGAAGAGAAGACAATGCTGAATAAAGTCTTAATTTTTTTTTTTTTTGGACCAAAATGTATTTCCGATGCTTCAACACATTCTAACTGACCCACTGATGTCACATAGACTACTTTGATGATGTTTAAATTACCTTTCTGGACATGGACAGTATACCGTACATAGATTTTCAATGAAGGGTCAACAAGCTCTCGGACTAAATCTAAAACATCTTAAACTGTGTTCCAAAGATAAACTGCGGTCTTAAGTGTTTGGAACGAAATGAGGGTGAATCATTAATGACATTATTTTCATGTTTGGGTGAACTATCCCTTTAACTGTACATCTGCCTAAACTTCAAATTGCTGTTAAACAGGATTATGCTATAGGCTCTATACAGTATCTTACACTTACTAACACATACTTTCCCAGGATAATTGCTATATGGATTGAAATATACATTTGTTTTTAAGACCTACTTTCTTCCCGACATTCTCCGCCCACAGAAAGCTTTGGTATAATTCAAACACTGTATACCATCTCATATGTTCACTCTCTCTGACCCTTTCTGATTCATAAAAAGCAACATCTCTTTTGTGCTGAAGAACCTTTTATCTGTGTTGTTTTGCTCTCTTGTGATCATCACCACCTCCTGATGTTTTATTTTCACATGCTAAAACCCATGATGCCTTTGACTGATGGCACAGCATACATGAATAGACAGAAAAGATAGAAATCCAAATGATCCCCCTCCCTCCAAAAGCCCATGACACACCTACACAAGCCCATAATCAATCACTGAGAAACATCATAAAGACACATAAAAATAAATAAACCTGAAAAACAGCATAAGACACTCGTATCAAGGGAGAAAGATAAGCACACAAACAGACATGGATCTCCTGTACGCCTTTCTCAAGGGGATCATTATAAAAGAGAACATGAAATTAAAACTGACCCAGTTTATTTCATGAATGTCCCTATGTTGTGCGTGATTCATCACTACATGTTAAATGATTCACTGTAAAAAAATTCTGTCAATTATCTTTACAGAATAAAACTAAAATAACAGCCTCCTGCAAAGCATTCTGGGAACCAAAAAAAAAAAAAAAATTGGGGATTTCTGGTTCCCAGAATGCTTTGCATGAGGCTGTTATTTTAGTTTTATTCTGTAAAGATAATTGACAGAACTTTTTTTACAGTGAATCCTGTTACATGTACTGATGACCAGGAATTTGGATATCTGGTTAGCGTTACAAGTGTCTCTGGTAGTAAAGACTGAGCGTTAGCCCTATTTGGGGTTTCCCCTATGCCTGATTTGGCTGCCCGAGATCGTAAAATCATTGCTTTTACTACAATGTTGGCAAGACGGTCCATTCTTTTCAAGTGTAGGCATACCTTCCCCCCAACACATCTTCCACTGTATTGGACTTGAAAAGTTAGGATTCTCAGTCTCTGGTTCACTTACATCCTTTTACAAAACCTGGGATCCCTTTTTGAATTACATTAAGAGCTTACCTTGTGCGCATGTAACCGGCAATGAAGCATAATTTTTGCTATTAGGAGGATTTTTTTATACCATTTAATATTTATTTTTATATTATTATTACTATTATTTATTTATTTTATTATTATTATTATGATTATTATTATTATATTATTATTATTATTATTAGTTGTGGGAGGGCGAGATCTTGTAAGGGGTTAAAACATTTTTTTGCACTGTCATTGAAAACCAATAAAAAAAGATTTGGAGTAAAGACTGAGCGTGTGTTTGACGTCGACGTAAGCTGTGCAGACCGGAGTATGACATCAGTATCATGCATGATTCAAAAGCAAACCGATAAGTTTTCCTTAAGTATTCCTGTTAGAGGTTTCTGTTAAAAAACATTTAATTTATTAATAATCTAGCATGTGTTCATTGTTCTGTCATAGTTTCCTCAAAATTAAGTTTTTTTTTTAATAAAAATATTTTATTTTTTACCATGACTACGCCCTGTACCTTTGATTGCCCCAGTTAAAGGAGCATTTCACCCGTAGAAACATTAATCTTTATTAAAAGTGGATCATATTTGTAGTCGAAATGTAACATAAATTGAAAATTTTGTGCCTATTTGACCGAGAAAAGGAGTGTTTGTAGTCTCACCCCCTCTACAAAGATATTGGACTTCCTTCTTTCAATGATGCAAAATGATGATTTTTACATCATTGAAAGAAGGAAGTGCAACCCTGAAATCCATATTTCTCCTGTCTCAGGGGAAACAGAGGGAATGATGCATGACCATCCAAAAACATGACTGGGTTTCTAACTATACAAAGCTTTATGCAAATGGGTGAAGTGTCCCTTTAATCGTGTACTCGTATTTCAGACCTATGGATTAATCAAAATGAAAAAAATGGCATACATGCACATCCCTACTACAAACATCATATTTCATACTGAAATGTCACATTATTGAAGTGTATTGCAAACAACATTTGTAAAAAATGAAGTTGTCCCTGTGTGGAAACAGTTACAGAACTGTGACTGATTCAACACCCCATCCTACTAAAGGTCAAGATCTAAAGACCTTCTCACACATCATGATAAATGTGACCAACGTGTGTTCTAGCTGTCACAGATCCTCTTTAAACTGAACAGCAGGTCATGATCAAGATCAGCCACAAATGACACAACCCGACGAGACATTAAGAGATGTCTGACAGCTAGTGGACACAGAAGCATGATTCATCCGATTCACACACAGATTTCCTGTGCAATGATGTTGTAAATGAATGTGAACAAAACAAAATACTTCCCTTTATCCATGCATTTCTTCACTGTCAGACAACTTAAGTTGACAAGAACTGAATAAGGGTTATTTTTTAGCTCATCACAAAAGGAAGACACCAGCTGGAGGGAGTATTTTTCCATCTGCGATCAATCATCTTTAGCGGTCTGAGCGACAGCAAGTCAACAGATACAGATTCCAATGGCTTTGCGAAAGCACTGGATGTGAAAGGATGAAGACGGTGACAGAGCGTGCAATGAAGGAATTGGTTCTTCAGACAGTCTGACAATTACCGCATCAAATGCCAGCAGTAGGAAATGGACAAGTTGACAGAGCTGTGTAGGAGTAATGTACCGTTGTGCTGTTTTGTGAAGATTATGTTCTTCTTTAATACAGAAATGTTCATGAAAATGTTATTTAAGCAATCTTTTTCCTAGAAGAAACAGTCTAGGAGGTTTAAAAATAGCATTTTCTCTACACTCCTAAGAATAAATTTACTTTTTTCTTTCGTTAAGTTTTTACAGTAATACCATAAATGTTAAAGGTTCTTTATGGAACCATTCAGCCAAAAAAAAGGTTCTTTTATAGCATTGTAAAGCACCTTCATTTTTAAAAGTGCATGGGTGATATGCAGTGAAAATTCAATAAGCAAACAGGTGTTTCACACTACACGTATAGTACCCTGCACTTTATTCACTGTGTGTGTGCTATGTTACAATGCAAAGATGGGACTCTATTGGGTAATTCTGACGAAATCCAGATTTAGAAGGTGTCCAGCATCAGAATTTTTAAAAAGCCCTTAGAGCCAATTTTTTTGCACATATAAAATTAAGGTCTGAACTTACTATAACCATTATTATTAGAGGATTTAAAAATATTTCCTATAGAATTATTTATATTTTTTAGATTATCATTATCAAAATTATCATTACCGCAACATGATATTACATTAAATATATGCATTTACAAACTCATGTTGTTTCGTTAATGAGAACTAAAAAGTTACTAAACAAAATTTTAACTTTTACCTGGTAGCCATCTTGAGTGTCACAGTCAATTATGTCCCAACAATTGTTTTGTTTTTGGTTGAAAATGTTAGTTCCTTTAGGACTAAAACAATGATTGAAAATTGTTGCGGAGGATGAGAAAATTGGTCTTAGACGCATTTATATTCCTTATTACTGTCTCTACATTTACCAATGATCACAAAATACCACGTTTCTTTACTGTAAATGTTTATAGTATAACATGCACTGAAGCTTTTTATTTTTTAGATTTTTTAATTATAAATTTTCCATGTCAACGTTGCGGTAATGACAATATTCCCCTTAAATGTGTAAAAAACACAAAATTGGTTTGTATGATGTCATTTGAAATCATGTGCAAAATAGTACATAAAGAGATGTTTGTAACTGTAAGCTTCTTATTTTGATAGCATTTACTTTTTTATCAAAATGTTTCATGACACCCCATAAGTCTAATTTCGCGAGAATCACCCTATTATATTTTCTGCACAAGTGTATAGGTGTAATACAAGTATGTGTGTTGTGTGAACTGCCCCTTTCTCATCAAACCCGTAACTATTTCATGTATTACAAAGGCTTTATAACAATAACAACCAATCAACATCCAAAAGCGGAAATATCCATAGAATAATTTAAAATATGAAACACCCCATGTACTGTACTGTACTACAGGCGCCTGTAAACAAAGTTCATTAAACAGAAAGCCTGTCGCTATAGCATACACATTAGCATATTTTAACATTATGAGTTTTGCTCAGCAAATGGCATCATCGTAAAGGCAGCAGATTTTGCAGCATGTAAAATACATTATTACATCTCTTATGTGTTAGCATTAAAACTCTGTTGGATGTGAATCACGTCTCTCATGAATTTGCCTGGTCAAGCACACCACAGTCTCTGAGAGATGAGCGTTACAGCAAGTGAAGCATGTTATTGCAGATTGCGAGCACGGTTTTAAAGGCAATAAATTCATGTAATATGTTGAATGGGTAATCAAAATGCACATGCGAACGTGGGTTTCAGCAGGAGGAAATCATTTAGTTGCTCTGTAATGCCAGTGGTTTAAAAAGCTTATGAATATGGTGTTTACTCAAAGCTGTAATTATGAAAGCTTAGCTAAATAATTTTTTTAATAAGACCATAAATGCAAAGTTATTACGTTGTGGATCATCCCAGTGTTTACTTATCGGCCTAATCAATCCATGTGTCTCTAACACACCATCAGAACTCTATTAGTAGCCTAGTACATATTTCCGCTCATTTGATCAGCACAAAAATAAAGAGCGCTCTAATAAATGTTTAAAGTGCACCTATTTCATTGCTAAAAAACAATGTTATTTTGTGTATTTAATATAATACAATGTGTTTGCGTGGTTTATGGTTAAAAAACACATTATTTTCCACATACCGTACATTTTTGTAGCTCCAAATTTCCCTCTATTCAATTTAAAAAGTCCCTGATTGGCCAGTTAATTTGTACGTTGTGATTGGCCAATGCAATGCTAACATGAGTTAACTTACAGGCTGAGTCCGAAGCGGGAGGAATTATGATAATGTCGGTCTTCTCTACATCACCAATCCCAGGAATTAAACTGTTGCCTACAATCCTTGTGTTTGTTGTAGTCCGAGAAAAGAGCTTTACGTTGAAGACCAAAGCGTTCATGGACCCAATTTCCTTCCATGGTACTATTTTTCCACTATGGAAGTGTATCCACAAACGGTTTGGTTACAAACATTTCTCAAAATATCTTCCTTTGTGTTCATCAGAACAAAGAAATGTATACAGGTTGGTAACAACATGAGGGTGAGTAAATGATGACAGTTTTCATTTTTGGGTGAACTATCCCTTAAAACAATAACTCTCACCCGCCTGTCATTTATCAAACTGTTATCAACCAAGCAACATGCACTGCCAGCTTCTCAACATGCACATTTGCTGTATAACCTCACCCAGAGGTGAGTACTAGCATATTTTCTCCCCCTAATTATGCTAGAGTTCATATCCTGCACTTCCTCGGCTCCTTCTTGCGCATAGCAGCCGAGCAATATCTGTAGCTGGAGGCCAGGGAGGTGATGGAGATTGGGTGATATAAGTCAATCAGCACAAGATCAAAATCTGGATTTTCTCACCACCTGATTTTGGCGTACAGCCTGTCAAGGCCCATTATTACTTGACCTGATGCTGCTGGTGAGCACAGCAGATGTGTTTCGGTGTATGTAGAGCCTTCTCTCCTTTCTCTGATTATTCAATGCTTATGCAGCTCTCGCCCCTCTTTCCTCTGCATGTCTCAGACTGGTCGAAGAAACATCACATGCTGATTTATTCTCGTTCCCTGTCAATCCCACCCAAACAAGTCTCACATTAGACTGAGAACTTTAATCTGCGCTCATAACAGTGGCTTTACAATGTGTTCACTCGCTTTTTGTTGTGTTTACATGTAGTAGATGAGGTTAATGAATTTGAGATGTTTTCAGAAGTAAATGTTGTCCATTTGGAGAGAACTGCAAAAACAGCCCAGTCTCACGAAATTTCGTTATATAGTCACGTATTTTTTTGATTCTTTTTTCCTGCTATTATCACGAAATTTCGTGTTTTTTCGTGATCGTATAACGAATTCCTGTTTTCGTGTGATTATCACGTATTGGTTACTCAACTGTTTTGTCCTATTTTCTTACCATTGTCGCTTCGGTTTAGGGTTAGATTTACATAAAATGACATCCCTAACCAAACCCAACTCTAACCCAAATGCCAGGCGACATATAAAAAAATAAATCAGAAAAAATAGTATAAACCAATATATAAAGTGACATTCTAATGCAAGCACCAAATCTAACCCTAAACCGAAGCAACAATGGTTTAAAAATAGGAAAAAGCAGTTGAGTAACCAATACGTGATAATCACACGAAAACAGGAATTCGTTATACGATCACAAAAAAACACGAAATTTTGTGATAATAGCACGAAAAAAGAATAAAAAAAAAAGGTGACTATATCACGAAACTTTGTGAGACTGGGTAGGCAAAAATGCAGAAGTCTATCAGAACCAAATCAAAGGGATAAAGCAGACACAACAAATCTCAACGATGCAGAATGCATACAGCATTACAGAATTAGTTACTCGGATAAGGTAAAGCTTGCTTATTATGTTGTGGGTATATCAACTGAGACTAAATGCCTGAGATAGTCACAATGGTGTACAATCCCAAACGATGCATAAAATACAGACTATGGGCTGCTGCATTGATTAGTCTTGTATATAATTCTGTTAAAGCTCCCATAACACAAGCTGTATCTGCTTATCTGATGGTAATCTTGAATACCTATAGAATAGTACTGTATTACTTCCTTTATATCTCCAAACAGTCTTCAGTTTTATCAGATTTATAAAAGACATATAAGCTTTAGCGAATGTTTCCGTAAAAACCCGACCCCCTTGGGGTGTGCCGCGGAAGGAGCGAGTCACGAGCAAGCAACACTGGATAATTTATGATTCACTAGATGTTCGTGTCATTTACATTATATGCACTTACACGCCATGTCTAACATAACACATACATCTTACTTACCGCATGCAACCCGGTTGGGACTTTTCAACGAAATCCAACACATAGGCAAAACTCTGCTGCTACCCCGGATAAACATACTATATTCATTGTTTCCATAAGGCTGGCTTACTTATCCTTACATCCAAGAGCACACTTCTTCATTTATGCCATGTTAACTTCTGATATAAAACAAAGCTGTCGCGTGAAGTAACTTCACATTCACACCAGCCGCGGTAGAGGCGGCAAAAATGCGCTATTTGTAAAAGCCGCGCATGAAATTGTAGTCTTTCGAGACATTCACGTGGAAATTTGCATCATGGGAGGGGCTTCTGCGACTCTGCTGAGACTCTGCTCGCTTCCTGTAATCATGTCACTACTACAGCAAGGTCCTGATTGGTTAGAACACGCGTGGAATTTGTGTGGAAACACGGCAATCGCGTCTTTGCATTGACCTAACATGTAAATCCCTGGTGCTTGCTGCCTCTACCGCGTCTGGTGTGATCCCTAAATTAGGGTCCTTGGTTCTCGCTCTCCTGCTGATTGACGTGTGGGTGTGCTTTAAGTGCCCATAAAAGAAATGATACATAACGTCTACCCATGCTACTTAAGATGTACCCATGTTCGAAAAAAACTTAACTCTTAAAAAAAATCCAACTCTTAAACTGTGTTAATAAGTCAGAATGCAAATACTTTTACCCCCCCCTGACTGTTTTAATATATTGAGTTTATGTTTTAATATTATACTGAAAATCAAAGAGAACCAAGTTAATTACTTTGTACCATGTGTTGTTACATAATATAACTCCCCATAACATCTGGCTTTTATCAGGTGAGGACACTGATGTGCATGGAGATAACAGCAGAGATGGGATGGGAGTCCAGTGGCGTGATGGTCTAGCACAGGAAGCTGCTTAGAAAAAGCTACCGGCTAAAACACAAATCATTTTTAATGACATGGGCGGGTGGAAATTAGAGTTGGCACAATCCCATAAAACTGCTGCGAATGTGCATTAGAGTAGTGGAGTGCACATTTGAGACAGGCCATGCCCAGCACTAAACTACTGGATGTTGCATGTACTGTCTAACATGCACCTGGATCCGAAGCAACATTTCGGCGGAAACATTTCTCCTTTTAAACCTTTATATAGGACTTAGTATATTACATTATATAGTTTGGTTTAGACAGCCAGTCCACTGGGAAAAGTCCTGGTGTTCTTTCATAGTTAATCTATCCCTGTATGTAGAAGCGGTGGTGGGTTGAGAGAAGCCTCAGGACTGCGGTGCAGATAAGAGTTCATTACGGAGCTCCTGCTCACCTCCAGCAGGTGCTAGGTGAACTCTTCCCATGAGAGAAGAGAGTGAGAGCGGGTGAGAGATATCTCCAGGTGCCCTGAAGCCTTCAGCAGCTGTTGCAGAATCCACCCCATCATCATCATCCTCCACTCTCCAGGCTCTGGTCCCTAGACTCTCTTCTCTTGTCCGCTTTCATGGGATTATATATCACCCACATGCACACAGACCCTAACATTAGGGCTGTTTTCAGACTTTCATTTATATTCGAACTGAAAGGCTGCTGCACTGCAGTGTCTAAAGCAAGATGTCATTTAGAAATGCAGGTAAGATACAAGTCACAGGTTTGATTGACGGGTAATGGATCATGAGAATGTAGGGGTGCGCGGGGAAAAAATAACGCTGGGTTAGTTGTAACACGGACTGTTACATTCCTACTCAAGCTTGAGCGTTTTGTTTTTCCGGTATTTTTTTACACTGCCAACAGATGATCTCCCGCAAATTATTGGAAATGTATAATGTTTTTCCAGAGAGTTATTGATGAACGAGTGTTTTTTTCAGTTTCTGAGTTGGGTGTTTAAGATACCAAATCCAATGCTATGTCATATTAATCAGTGTCTTATTGACTAAAACATGTCTGCAGCTCTTAGCAACTTTTTGGCGGGTTTAAAAATATTTTTGACACAGCGGTGTTAATTGTTACGCTGTGTTACAGCTAACCCCTCAGCACTTATGATATGAAAACCGATAACGTTAGCGTAATTCTTGCCGTTGTTTTAAATAGGCTACACACGAATGATTGCTGGCTGCCAACAAAATAAATGTGCCTGTCTTATCAAAAATTGTGTCAAATTTATTTTTGGTCATATATTTAATATTGATTGAATAAGGTCACGTCAAAGAATAAAATCATAATAAAATGAATGGCTAAAATCAGACTTTGATGCTCATTATCTCAGAATTTGATTTTGAAACTGTATGGTTATTACAGACTGGGTCACATATAAAAAAAAGTTTTGTCATAATTGTGCTGCTTTTTCTCACATATTTAGACATTTGTATCCATTTATAATTGAACTACTGTTAGAAAAGGTCTGGATGAATGAATAGAGTGTGGATGCATGTCTATTATAGACAGATATATAAACAACATCCACTTCAAGTATATAGACAAAATAGTATTGAAATATTTGCCTGCAAACTTCATTTTTAGCAAGTGTTACAACTAATCCCCTGCCTGTCACAATTAACCCCACCTATGGGGTAAGTTGTAACGTTTGCACTTCTGTCACATTTGGTGTAATTGGCCAAGAATTGTAAGTACTAGTAACAAAGTACTTTTTACCTATAAAATTAATTTCTATACATATACCAAATGTGAGCATGGACAACAAAACCAGTAATACTCTAGTAGCACAGGTATGTTTGTACGTAAGCAATAGCCAACAATACATTGTATGCATAAAAAAAAATGTAATGCCAAAATATTAAGATATTAACTAAAGACCATGTTCCATGATGATATTTGCACATTTCCAAAAATAAATACATGAAAAGTATCATTAGTAATATGTGTTTCAGTATCCAGATACTTGTATCTCGGCCAAATATTAATTGTCCTATCCTAACAAACATTACATCCATATATCAATTGAAAGCTTATTTATTTAGCTTTCAGATGATGTATAAATCTCAATTTCAAAAAATTGACCCTTGTGACAGGTTTTGTGGTCCAGACAAATGTCTGTTCAGCCCATGTGCCTTGCTGAAGATATATTACTGATAATACTGTTGTAGACCCAAAGCAATAAGTTACAGCAGTAATCCATGAGGATCCGTGGATCTGTTCCAGTAAATCCTGTTAGAAATGTTGAGAGGCTTCACTCGATTTCTGTGGGCTTGCATCAGAGCACTGGTTTAATTTTGCTCCATTTGTTTGAAGACAAGTTCAGGGAGTTGGGATAGCTCACAAAGCACCAGATGTCAAATCGGGTGATGGCGACGTCAGGGTGAGTGACAGCCCGTGCACCCCGTTTCGCAGCAAAGCAGAGGTATCAAAATGCACCGAGATTCATACATCTCTAAAGACAGGCAATCTGAAATCGCTTTGGGCACGAAAACTGGAATCGTCTGCTGGCTCAAAACCGTAATCTCTCTAACCCTCCTCCCTCCATGCTGCGGGTATATTTAGAGATGAATTCCGATAAAAAAATGGCTTTCGAGATGAGAAAGCAGAGCTGAGAGCCTATTCTCCATCAAGCTCAGGTAATGAGCCCAGGGTCCTGGGTCTCGATCCGGGCGCATTCGCCTCCAGTCAGCCGACTCTTACATTTTCGGTCAAGCACAACAACAACACGCAGCACAAAACAATGTAATTCTTTGCGAGAATCAATAAGCCTCGCTTTCTAACCGGGGGAATTTGTGTAGGGCTCTGAATACAGGACTTACTGTTCCCAATCGTTCCCTAGCGACTCTGATGATTTCTGTTCATGACAAATGAATTAACAACAGCAAAAGCAGGTCTCAGCCGAGCCGCAGCGAAAGCGTGACCCAGATGCGAGCTGTGGTGTCAATTTATTTTCTAATCTACGGAGGATTTAAGGAGAATTCCCTGCTGGTTGCGACGCTAGCGAACTTACAAGGGCAGCCTCTGATCGTCATTAGCTAAGTGCGGTGTTTATTGTCACCTTTAAGTAGACAATATGTCATCAAGAGATATGGCGTGCTATTTGTGTCTTTCCGGAGCAATACTTACAATTAATGGTCTCAACAGAAACACTTAAGCAACTCATTTATTTCTGTATTTGGCTTGCCGTTGTCAATTAAGACACAGTGAATACGGTCCAAGACAGCAGGATGTCTTTGAGAGCTCAACCTCTTGCCAGTCGCAGTGACTGGAACCTCATCATCTGCTGTGTGAATCATTATGCAAATTAAAGTCAGTGCACTGTGACTTCAAAACTAGGGTTACTGCATAAAACCCACCAAGGCAGATCCATGCAGTCCCCTAAAGTTGATAATGTTTCAGTATAAACATTCATGGCCAGGCCATTAAAGAAATTTGTAGGCCCTGGCTTATGCTTTCAAGACAGCTGCCAAGGCTCTAAAAACGGCACTTTCGGCCTGCTGTAATCCAGCATCTATGCTGCCCAGTGTAATATTTCACTCCTCTTCAAAAAGCCCCAATGCCCCCGCTGGACCTCTCAACAGCAGATCTGTCATTTACGCCGTCCCAATCTACGCAGCCTAGCATCTGGTGCCGTCCACCACTGCCATTCCAAATCTCCTCCGCCTTGGTAAAATATTACGGCTGATGTCTCATTTATCTACCCGCACCCTGTTGCTGTAGGATGCCTGGCTGTGCTTGCTAGTAATGCTATTAATTTTGAGGGTTTTCTGTTCCCTCTTGATCTGTCTTAAATGAAGACCATCACAGGTAGAGAGGACAGCAGATGATAACAGACAGGACATCTTAGCAAACAGCAATTGATCTGTAGATATGTAGATGCAAAACAACCATGACATCCTCTCATCTCTTGCATAAGTGTAGATAGTGCCCAGAAACTAGTTCTGTTGGACACATGTACACGTTTTCCCATAAGCAGACAGTAATGCTTTTCTAACCCCACCTCCCAAAAGCCTTTACATGCAGAATCTTTTTCTGGCTGACTCCTTTCAAATTTTTCCCATTGACACAAAGTTCCTTGCTCTGCTTTCATTACAATACCCTGCTTTTCAGAAATAGTGTCAGGCACAATTTTCCCTCCCTAATTATTTTCTGTCCCCAGTGAGGTTTAGGCCTGGGGGAGCAGCTGCCATTAAGTGCAAGTAGGGGTGGTTTAGGGTGGGCTGGAAGACTACAGAGGAACAACGAAAAATGTCAATTGCCCGAAATGAACAGAATTTGGACAGGGATGCCATTGTGCCACCATAGTCGTAAAAGACCTGGCAAAGGCTTCCTCGTCCAGTGTCATTTTGGGCCAGAAGTCAACCTTATGATTAGGTAATACAGCCTCATGCCAGTGTCGATTTCCATTCCATGCCTTATTTCCTGGCTCCTCCCCGCCTCTCCTGTTCCCAGCCCCGGTGATTTAACACACAATTTTCTACCCAGCTAATTCTACTGAAGGAGATAATGGCATGAATTAGGCCTTAATCAAGTGCCAATCAGAGATCCTCAGAACTCTAAATGTCAGATATTAGACGTCTCGTCACCCATTGCTAGTTTCGGAGCGACAACGAATTGTTATATTAGCTAATCAAAGTTAATGTTTAGGCGGTGGGAATGAAGGGAGTGTTATTCAAGATCTTTTCAAAATGGTAATGGCAATTATGAAAATCTCACCTGTTGTTAATATCAGATCTGAAGGTAAGGTGAATGATGGTTACAGCTAGAGTTAATGGTGTCATGTTGGCCATGAGGAATTCATATCAGGGTGGAGCTGAACTCAATTTTTGGACATATTTCATTATGGAGGAGTGGAAAGCAGGAAACAAATGGATTGAGGGTTGAAGTTCAGCGTAGATCAGCCTTTGAGAGTGCAACAGTGACCACCCACTTTTTCAATGGCCTTGGTTTCAGCACTTATTCTCATTCATTTCCTCCGCAGAGATTTGAAAATATGTCCAACTAAAGATTTTCATTGTGTGAAGCCAGCCGACCAGCTCTGAGTTAAAGCTAAAAGTATTTAAAATACGAAAAATTTGTCTTTTTAACATTTTAAAACCTATGCATCTAACAAAGCACTGCAAATCACAAAGAAACGAATGACTAAGTCAAAAAAATTGATTTTTTTAATTAAAAATTGCTTAAGGCTTTAGAAAAACGAATAAAATAAAGATGAAAACAGAGACTTCTATAATCTACTAATTTAAAAAGGTCCAAATATGTACTATTTTGCTACAGATATGTACCTTTGAGGTACCAATTAGGTACAAAAGGGTACTTTTTGAAAAGTGAGAACGAATTTACCTTTCTGTAACTTTTATCTGAGATGGTACTGCCATTGCTTAAAGGATTAGTCAATTTTCTTAAAAAAAAAAAACATAAATTTAAAAAAACATAAATTTACTCACCATCATGTCATCCAAAATGTTGATGTCTTTCTTTGTTCAGTCTAGAAGAAATTATGTTTGTTGAGGAAAACATTCCAGGATTTTTCTCATTTTTATGGACTTTAATGGACCCCAACACTTAACAGTTTTAATGCAGTTTAAAATTGCAGTTTTAAAGGACTCTAAACGATCTCAAACAAGGCATAAGGGTCTTATCTAGTGAAACGATTGTCATTTTTGGCAAGAAAAATAAAAAATAACTAAAATAAATAAAAAAAGACAACTTCTCGTCTTCCTCCGGCTGTTTGACACGCCAGCGCAATCTCAAAGGTTTCGAAAGGTCACGTGTTACATATATGAAACGCACATTTGCAGACCATTTTATACAATAAACTGACACAAAGACATTAATTAGTATCATCCGACATACAACAACGTCGGAACGGTCCTCTTTCTCCACACTTGTAAACATTGGGGTGTAGTTTCGTCATCCGTGAGCTCTTTACGTGATGACGTATTACGTGAGGTCGCGCTGGCGCGTCACAGGACCGGAGGAAGACGAGAAGTTGTGGTTTAAAAGTGCATATTTTTATTTTTATTGCCAAAAATGACAATCATTTAGCTAGATAAGACCCTTATGCCTCGTTTGGGATCATTTAGAGTCCTTTGAAACTGTAATTTTAAACTGCATTAAAACTGTTAAGTCTTGGGGTCCATTAAAGTCCATTAAAATGTTTTCCTCAAAAAACATAATTTCTTCTCGACTGAACAAAGAAAGACATCAACATTTTGTATGACATGGTGGTGAGTAAATAATCTGGATTTTTTTTTTTTATTAAGAAAATGGACTAGCAGGTCTTACTTAAAGGGCGTGTTGCAGGTTAACCACCACTGTTGATTAATGGGTACATAAATCACTCAATATATGTATATCATTTTTAAAATGTCTTAAAAAAGGTCTTAAAGACCCTTTTTTTAATGTTTTTGGTATTAACGGTTTTTTTTAAGCAATTCGGCGATGACGTCACGTTGGGTAGAAGTAGATGAAAGCCTCAGCCAGAGCCATAGAAATAGATGAGACATTTATTGCCGTTTTATTAATACTTACGTTTATAATATGGAAATCATATATACATAATAGGAAATATATAATGTGGTATACTGCAAAGTTACCCTGCTAATTATTATTTATGATATATGTGGAGATAAATAAAACTTTGCAAATCTGCTGATTCAATCCATTCATGTCCTGACCACCAGGCTAGAGAGTTTTAAACATCCTTAATCCACACTTACTAGTCTATCATTCATATAATATCTAAAATATATTTTTATGTGAAATAAAAGGAAGTTTTGTTATATTGTTTATGCGATCATAACGAATCACACGATCATTTTATACACAGAAGCAGCGGTCAGCAGCTGCAGCGGGCTTGAATCCAACCGCATACTGCAATAAACAGGCGTTCGGCGGCTTTTTACATCAAAGGATGACAGGCTAGAAACCAATCACTGATCCCCGTATTTTTATAAATCCTGGACATGATTGGACCGGCCGAACGGGTTGAGCA